>NW_024868943.1:0-47814 GCF_013358625.1 Macadamia integrifolia
TAAAAACGTCACAAAACATCGTTACACCTATAACCATCCTAAAATGAACTGTATAAAAAACCTAAGGCACAATTTGATAACTTTTATGATGTTCTAAAAATAACAGAAACGGTTTTTCATGTTTATGGAAACAAAAACAGATTTTTGTTTGATAAATCTATTTCTCGAAATATTTTTTACAAACATAATGCCATTAAAAAACCCAATAGTATCATTAGATACCCAATAGGGAGAGAGGATTCGGTTGCCTCTTCTTAGGTTTAAATAATTGAGAGATTTATTGGGCACAATAACCTTTTTTTTCTCTCAAATTTGTTTATAGAAACGTCGAAATAAGTTGGACTTGTTTCATCAAAGTCGTTTCTAGAATTGTAAGTAAGCATAAATTTTGATTTATGTTTCTAGAAACGAAACATTGTCAAACGGTGCCAAGTTCAAAAAATAAAAAATAAAAAATAAAAAATCTGGTTATTAAAGTTTACATAAATAAAACAACCCTAAAAACCATTAGAAATTTTCAATATAAAGGACCTGATTTATTTTTCATTTTTTAACAACAAAAATGTTGCAAAAAGGGGTATAGGATAGGATTTATCTTTAGAAGATCTAATAACAATGGTGTTAAGACTTCAATATTATTATTGGAAAAAAAAAATTCACCACGATGCCAATATACTATTTCTCTCTCATATGGGTTTTTTATTGTTTTCTATCTCTGGACAATGTGGATTGGACCTCATGTGGATGTTATCGTTTTACATGCCACCATTTGTGTGACATTCTTGAAGGAAACTTTCTCCATGTTTATTTTTGTGAGCAGTTTGTAAATTTTTTTTTAAAAGACATGAGGCTCTTATAATATTTTTCCTAAATTCTCTTGTCTTTTTGGGTGAGTGGACTTATAGGTGATATAAAACTATTGGTACCCATAAGATGTGGATTTGATGCTAATTCAGGCCTATTGTACCCCCACCCGCCTCAGTTTCTTAGCATACGTATGAAATTCATGCTAAAAAATCCTAATACGCCTCTACAAACATTGCTCAATTGAAAGCTGCCCTACTAAAATATACTTTTCTCCTCTCCAAAGAAAACTCAGAGATAGGTATATATTTAGTAATAGGGCCAAAGTGTGAGCTGCATCACCAATGTGTGTAAGTAGTCTAAGCACTGGATATTCCCATCTTAGAATTCTTTAAACCAGCCATGAGGCTATGTTGGTTGCAAGTAAAATTAGAGGAAGGGAAGTGAAATTTTTAAATATAAAAATATAACTTTTGTAATCATTACCTATATGATAATATTAATAACTCAAATTTATTCTATATTTGGTTATAAAATTTCATTTTAATTTGCATATAAATACCTTGGTTTTAAAAATTGACATCTAAAGGCATCATTACTAAATACGATAAGAAATTAAATAGTTGATACTATCATGTTGGTTGATAATTACCAAAGTTTCCTTTTTAGGTCTAAAAATTCTCACCTCTCTTCCTTTAATTCCCCTTGCAACCAAACGGAGCAGAGCAATTTGGGGTAAGGGGATAAGTTTCCATCATCAATGGAGAAAGGTTCACCAAAAATCCTACCATTATCATTTCATCATTACTCCCTCTTATTAGTTGAATGCCCAAAATGCCCTTAATCGCTATCAAACACTTATCCCAAGGAATTCATCCTTCAACCAGTCTTGATAGAAAAGTCAGTTCTTTATAGGATATTGTTCTGTTATTTTTTCAAATAAGATATCGGATTTGAGGAGAGTAGGGGAATGACGTTTTGTAAGAATAGTGACTATTAGTGAAGAAGGCCAAGCAAAATATTTCTTAAACTCTCACAATTTTTTTTGGTAAACATTCTTAAACTCTCACACACATCCTTGAAAAAG
This sequence comes from Macadamia integrifolia, assembly GCF_013358625.1. Lineage (NCBI taxonomy): Eukaryota > Viridiplantae > Streptophyta > Magnoliopsida > Proteales > Proteaceae > Macadamia > Macadamia integrifolia. The sequence continues at coordinate 1,892 of NW_024868943.1, forward strand.
TAGTGCAAATTTCTATAACTTTCTAGATTTAGGGTCCGTTTGATAACGCTTCAAGAAACGCGTTTCTGTTTTCAGAAACAGCAGAAACAGAGCAAAAAGAGTTTGATAAAACTATTTCGTTTCACTTATTTTCAGAAATATAAATATAAATTTTTATTTATTTCTGGTCCAAGAAACGACCCAGGCGAAACAAGTTGAACTTGTTTCGCCGTTTCTGGAAACGACTTGTGGCCATTTTTTCACTGGTTATTATCGACTTCTAAAAATATGACTTATCAAACACCTTCAATTCCGTTTCTGTTTCTAGAAACGGAAATTTATGTTTCTGCCGTTTCTTGAAATAGAAACGGAAGAAACGTTATCAAACGGGCCCTTAGATTTAGACAAGGCGTAGACACATGCCAGGATGTAGCATTCTATCTCTCTCTCTCTCTCTCTCTCTATATATATATATATCATACTATTATATAAAAGCATGTACTCATGTTTCATGGATAATCTTTTTTTTACTATTTTACTCTTATTGTTTATTTAAATATCTTAACTTCCTCATTATCACCTTTTTTTTTATAAATAGTTTCTTTATTTTCTTTATAGTAAAAAAAATTAATCTCCTTATTTGTCTTAATATCAAATTAGTCTCCTTATTTGTCTCTCTCCTTTTACCATTTTACTTTTCGTCCTCCCTCTCTCTCTCTCTCTCTCTCTCTCTCTCTCTCTTATGAAATATCTTTTCTTCACTCTTTCTAAAATATTTTATTTTATACCTTTAAGAAATTAATTTCCTTATTCCTCTGAACTCTAAGAGAGAGAGAGAGAGAGAGAGAGAGAGAGTGAACTCTCATGCTCTCCTCTCAAACTCTTAGGCCCCATTATAGAAAGTATATCTTTCTATTTTCTAGCTCCTTAATTACTTTATTAATTTCATTTTAAATCTAAAATAAAAAAATCTTATAACTAAATATCAGTTTCCCCATCGATCTCTCTAGGTCTCCTTTTTCTTTTAAACTCCTCTCTCCTCTCTCTTTCTCTCTCCTACTATCTTGGTACAATCTATCTCATTCTATATTTAAATTTAAAAAGAAAATATTCACCTTTCTATATTCTCTATTTCTAATATTCTCTTAGGTTTTTGCAAAAAAAAAATTCTTTCCAATTGCTTTGCTAATTTTACTTAGTTTCTTTAGCAGTAATAATTCTCTAATGTTTTTTTCTTCAAACTCAAAATAAAATATATCCTTTATGATTTCCTTCTATATCCTCTCTCTCACCACATTCCTTCTCTTTCTAGAACTTGAAATCAATCAAAATCTTTTTTTTTCTTGATAAGAAACAATATTAGTTTCTAAATAATTGTTTCTTTATTTGGTTCAAATAAAAATAATATTAGATCTCTTATGCCCCTCTCTCTCTCTCTCTCTCTCTCTCTCTCTCTCTCTCTCTCTCTCTCTCTCTCTCTCTCCAACTTTCCTCTTCCTTTTTAAATTATTTTCCTCATTTCTCTCACATTTCACTCTCCTTCTATCTTGATAAGAAATTCAATCAGTATCACATCCCCTAAAGACCTGATTCCTCTTGTTAATTATCCAAGCAAATGTCTCTTTGTTGGACTCATGAATAGATGCCGCTATATGCATTCTCAAAGCCCTAGCAATTGATTTTAAGGCCACAAGTCCCCATCGAAATCTATCGAATCCCCGGTAGCCTCTTCATTTTTTTCTACTCATAGTAAGTTTCGAAAGTTTCTTTCTTGCCCTCTTTTTAGTTTATGGAAGTTTGTATTATTAGTTGGTATTTTTTTCTCCTTTGTTAATCAGTTCGTTATGTGCTCCTTCAACAATGTTAATGAAATCCCAGTTTCCAATGACCCAAAACTTTTGAGAGAGACTATTAGAGGAGAGTGGCGTCTTAATGGGTAATGTTCCCCTTCTTTGGATCTCTTTTCCTTTTAGACCATTTGACATTAGTAGTTAATTATTCATTTTTTTCCTTAATTCTTTTGTGGTTTACAGGTACATTGTATCTGATTGCTATTCAATGGATGTAATAGCTCATAAACAAAAATAACTTGATGATTCAAATGAAGATGTTATTGCAAAATCACTAAATGGAGGTAATATTAGGAATGTGTCTTATCAATCAAATTGCAAAATATTAAAGTGTAATTAGTTAACTTTTTTTTTTTTTGGTAATTTCAGGTTTGATTTGGAATGTGGATGGTATTTCTAAGACTATGGTGAGAATGTAACTATGATTGGGATAATCAAAGAGGGACCCGTTGATAGGGCTTTGAAAACAATTATGTTGTTCTAATGAGACTTGGATTCTTTGATGGCATCCATTCACCTGAAGTGTTTGATATATAGGTGGAAAGTTGCCTCTTACATGGTACACTAGTGACTGCACAGACAAGTTGCCCATGAATTCTATGTCCGTAAGGCCACTTTCAGAATTTGACTACCCTGGAAGGCCTTATAAATTCTTCAATTGTGAATCCCTTTATCCTTTTGGTTATAGCCTCAGCTACATTCGGTTCAAATACTCAATGGTATCTTCTGCTCACGCATTTCAACTGAAATTAGAAAGGCTCCAACATTGCTATGATCTCACTTATGAGGCTTACACTGCCGTCTAGGGAGAACATGATTGTGGTTGGAGATGCAGAGCTCTTTTTACCGGTTCAAATCAATATTGACTTACCACAACTAGATGGTTACTTAGATTGTTTAGGTTAGCTTAAATTCTTATCATCTTTTTTTTTTTTTTCTAACTCCAGTAATAGTTAAGAGTGGTTATTCATTCTTGACTTCCTTAGTTTAATCCTTTGTTACTGCGATACAATAAGATGGGATCTATTGAGTTTCTTAGTAATTAAACATTAACTTTGATATTTACAATCAAATATTTCATGTTTTTAATCACATTTTCATCATACTTTCTCCAATTTCTGGTTTTCATATACTAGAGTTGGTATATACGGGATGGCAAAGCTTATTGATTGAGTTCCTTAATCCATTTTATTGTTTTCATCATACTCTCTCTCTCTCTCTCTCTCTCTCTCTCTCTCTCTCAAAACGTAAGACAACATATATACATTTGATTAATTTTTGCCCTACGTGCATTTGCATGTATAATTTTTACTAGTGTATATATATATATGTATGTGTGTGTGTGTGTGTGGAAAAGTCTGAGCATGCTAGCGGTATACTCATATCTATGTTTATCTCTCTCCTCCTCCTCTTGGAAAAGTCCCCTGTGCCCCTCCCTCCCATCCCAACCCTTTCATTTGTTGATCCGCTAGCTCTAGGGAAGTCGGCGGCAAACCCAACCTCCTTCCCGATATATATTACTAAAACTCATGTAAAAATGAGTATTACATATAGAATCTATAACTAAAACTCTTTCCCATACCCTCCCCCCCCCCCCCCCCCAAAGTACATCCCCCTTCACAAAGAATTTTGTATTAATTTGTTCTCTTTTCTCAAAATATTAGCCAAGTCATTTGCTCAGAAGGACTTGTTTCAAAAAAAAGAAAAGGGTTTTTTGAGCAAATAGTATAGACAAGTGCACCAATAAGGTGCAACAAAATTGTATCATACATAGGAAGCTAGGAGGGCAACAAAGTCATTTAATGTGAGGAAGAGAGGTAGATACATAGGTGCTAATGTACCCTTACCCCTAGTGGATTAGAGAACCTTTCACCCTCCAAAAGAAAAATTAAAGGGCAATAAAATGGTTTTCGATTGCGTGGCTATTGTGCCAACACGTGGGCCAATGGGAGGGTAAACAAAGGCATCTTCAATTTGCTAGCTGGGGGCAAAGCAATCTTTTCATGCCCAATTGTGTCTAGGCGTAGAGGGTGCAACCGAAGATAATTATTTTTTCCAAAATTAAATAAAGGACGTGGTTCTTTGTCCTAATAGTGTGGCTTATACCAATGCTCCCTATGTTTATCTCTCTCCTCCCAAACAAAGGGTGAAGATGTATTTTCACACAAGAAATGAGAGAGAGAGAAACACATAGGAAAGTGTTGGCCAAGGACAAAGTTCTTTTCCCCAATAAAAAAAGGGTAATTTACAACACCACCCCCTAGAGAATGCCATTATTAGAAAAACACCTCCTGTATAATACCAAATTATACTCAGACCCTCTGCCGTCAGTTGTTATTACAGAGTATACCTTACATGAGCTAGTATATATTTTTATAAATATCAAAATACCCTTGCAAAAGGTGAACTACCTAATATACCCTCTAATAACTCCCCATCCCCAAATCAATACCCCCTATTCAACATCCCCAAATCCTTCACGATTTGAGAGCGTAGACGATCTACCTCTGTGAACAACCCGGTGGCGACGAGTAGACAAAATGTAATTTTGCAACTCTCTTTCTCTCGCTCTAAGACAAACAAACAAACATTTCTTACACATTCTCTTGATTGGGTTGATTCATCTCTAAGTTTCAGATCCATATAATTGATAAAACCCAATGTTGGATGATGAATTAAAGAGCTGGAACTTGAGAAGCTGAATGAATTAAAAGTGGACAGATAGATATAAAGGAACAGATTTTGTATACCTCTTTATCTTCGTCAAGCTTTCCCCTGGGAGCTCAACCATGAGCAGCGGTTCGCTGGCCTGGTATGATGGAAAGCATGTAGTTACTAGCCCCATTGTGGTTACAATGCAGCAGCCCTATGAGTGAGAGTTTAGGGGTGGCCCCGACAATTTGAGAGAGAGAGAGAGAGAGAGAGAGAGAGAGAGAGCGGACCTGAATGGTTGTTCGAGCTTAAGGCTTTTAAGGCTCTGTACTGTAACGATTCTGTTTTCTTAACATGATTTTGGGGCTAGCACACTTTTTTGCATTTTTATTTTTTTGGAGTGATTCTGCATCTTAAATGTTGTATGGTAATCGCAAAAAAAAATTGATTTTGTAACCTGAAAGAAACAGAAACATGTATGGTTCGTACTTAACAGAATCGTTTATGTTAGAAACCAATATTTACATAAAGTGTCATATTCACCATGGGTGTCAAAGTTGTGATTTTTAAATAAAATCTAAGGATAGTCAATGGTTTTTTAATAAATTCTAAGTTATGAAAATCATTATTACCCAAATAACTTAAGTTGAATGAGACAAATAAGAATATCTCCATATCAACAACATGGTGTTCACTTCAAATATGAAATATTTGGCCGTGTTTCCTTGCCATATGAAATATGAAATGTTTCAACAAAAATATGATCTATCATAATAACATAAAAGTATGAACAAGAATAAATTCAAGGGAAGACATAATTCTTAAAGTATTTAATTATGAACTTAAGGGCATAAATTAGGTCTTCCAACTTAATTCTTAACTGCAAAACATGTCCCACTACTTCAAAGTTTAAATCCAATCATCAAAATGTAATCATGTAATTTGAGCCATTCCGGCTTTAACAGCTAACTCATTTGCAATCTTTTTCCTGAGATCATCCATCTGTCTTCTTCTTTCTGCTAAGCTTATACTAATGTGAGCCGGTGGTACATAATCTTGAATTTCTTCAGGCTCCTCATTCCACCAATTTTCACCAAACTCCTTAAAATTCTTGTCTGCAATTTCTTCCTCCCGAATGAAGTTGTGAAGTGCACAACAAGCAATGACGATGCATGTTTGGGTGTTCAGTGGAAAACATGACATTTTGCTGAGAGTTGAGAAGCGCTTCTTCAAAGAACCAAAACTGCTATGACATTCCTAACATAAGAGTGTCTATTATTAAATAGCTCTACTGCTGTCCTTGGACGTCTATTCCTATAATCATTTAGATGGTATCTTTGTCCTTTGAACGGCGTCAAGAACCCAGTAGTAGATGGATAACCAGAATCAACCACATAATATTTACCTAGCACGTAAAATGAAAAGTAATGAATCAACACAATATGTAAAATAGAGCATAATCAACTTGTGAGGTCAAGATTTAGAATGTACCAGGTGGAGGATGAGGAAATTCAAATTTAGGGTTATTCAATGCCTCATTGAATACTCGACAATCATTTGCAGAACCCTCCCAACCAGCGTACACAAAAGTGAATTTCATGTCAAGGTCACATGCACACATAACATTCCATGTTGTATCTCCTTTCCTTCCTCTGTACGGTATTTGTTTGGATAGAGGTACAGAAGCACTAACATGAGTGCCATCAATCGCGCCAATGCAGTCCTAGTACCAATACATGGATATTCATCAAATCAAACCACGTATAACCACAAAACAACATAATCATTGTTTTAATTATAAGCAACATACCTTGAAGAAAGGATAGAGCTTTGGTTTTTCAAGAATCTGTTTAGGGCAACGACTAAAGTTTGGAGGTTTGATATTCTCTTGTCCGAGTAGTATGAAAGCACGTAACACTTTCTTAAAGTGTTCACCTATTGTGTTAAGAGAACGCTGAAAGTGTTCTGCTATGTCTCTATACCTATCATTGTGACCAACAATAGATATAAACATTGCCAACTGCTCATCCACTCTTAAATATCGACTATCTTCCAACCAACCACGTTGTCGCATTAATGCTTCAAGGTTGAGGAAGACATGGCGTTCCATTTTATACTGTTCATAGCATCTGTCTACATGTCCGTTTAGAACCTCACTCACTCGCTCTGGTCCTGTCAATTTACTATCTCGTATGGGCTCTCTAGTGTATAATGAATCATGTGCTTTCATCAACAACATCATACACATCATGATTTCTGCATCAGTGTCATCCCTTTCCATTTGTTCAATGTGTTCCCTAGATGCAATCATTCTTTGATCCATTCCTATAATATAAAATTAGAAATATGGAAACACATCAAACCATAAATTTGAACAAATATCCAAGACACCTTAAAAAAATAAAGGAAAACATAGCAAACCATCAAAGTTAAAAGTAGTGTCAAAGCACAATGAACAAATATTCAGGACATCAAATACTACAGTTATAAAAAAAAGTCAAGACACAGTCATCCATAACATCTTAAAAAGTGAAGAAAAACATAGCAAACCACCAAAGTTAAAAGTAGGGTCAAGGCACAATCCAAGTAGAGTTATCAATCTATCTAATTAAAAGAACTTTTCAAGAAGCAAACTACTGAAGGGTACGAAGGAGTATTGACTTCCGATGAGGAGGGCATGAAATTAATGCTTCTCTCCATTGCGGGTCAGCCATTAACTTCCGAAGTGCTTTCTCGTATAGTGTTTCATCTAACTCATATCCTGACTCAAGCACCTCCATGGCCCTAGTAATCCCGTACATCTGTTCCGCATTTTGGGTTGAAGCAGTGGACATGCTCGCATCCCGTTCTACCCTTGATTTACTAATATCTTGAATTGCCTTGAATGCCATTGACCAATCATTAGACTTACTCCTCCTCCTTTTCGCATTTGGAGTCCTATCATGCCTATGCTTAGTAGCTGGCTTTTTTTCCACTGCTTCAGTTTGAGTGTCACCTAATGGAGTAACTTCATCAGCGGAACTTGACTCATCACAAGATTCAATCATATTCCTATCATCATCGGCCGCCAAAGTTTCCAACATGGTTTTTTGAGTCCCACTTCCTTCGCCGTCTGCATATGTATCACCAAATACCATACATAGTTCTGGCCATTGTGGTAGTCCATGCTTCTTAAATCGTGCCCAAGTAGGGTTATCCTAATAAATAAAAAATACGCATAATCAAATACTTGAATTGATATATCCTGGCATTTCAAAATACTCAAATTAAATACAAATTGAGCATACCTTAATATGCGATTCCCAGATGGATTCATCATCAACAGTACAAGTTCTTGAAGCAGTATCCCAACCAAAACCAGTTGTCTCCAATAGCTTCTTAAACTGACTATAATCCTGCCTCAGTTTGTTCACTTTGTTCTTCAACTGTATAATGGCATAGTTGACCCCAATTTTTTCTTTGAAGTTATTGGCAATGTTGTTCCAACCAGCTTTATTAAAAGTCGAAGTAGTCCTATTTCCTTTCTTAACTTCCTCTACCATCAGAACAATAAGGGTGTCTACATTTGCTTGGCTCCATTTTGCAGTCTCATTAACTGCTTGTTTTGAAGTTGACATTTTCTCACTATTTTACCAAAAAAAAAAAGAACATGAATTTAAAATCCAAATTGAAAACACTGATTTTCACCAAGGCACCCCAACCCTTAATCTATGAAACCCCTATGACCTTACTCACACAGGGCTTTCAAAGGCCTTCAATGAGGTTTTGAATACATATTGGGCTGTACTAGAATGAACCAGTGGCATTCACAAGAAAACTTCACTTCAATTCACTCCAGTAATAAATTAGAAAGATGTTATATTGCCACTTCAAAAGGACTTCTACCACAATGCTACATATATGACCTTATCCCTTTCAGTAAAAAAGAGAGAACCAATGAATCAAATTAATGTAGAAGTCTTGAGGTAAATAATGGCCAAATAGATAGGAGAACAATACTATTACTTTTTGCAGTTTAAGTCAAACAAAGCCCAAAGCTGTGGCATTCACAAGAATGTTCAGTTACCTCAAATGGCTGAAAACCTCTCAATCTCCGTATACCCTCGAAAGAATCACCTGCGATGTCAGAAACAGTTTCAAAACCCATCATCCACTAGATACAAAATAAGGGTTTGAGCAAAAAACTGTTAAGGAAAGACCCTATCAAAGAACAAGTAAGAAGGATTAAAATTTGTACCGAGCAACAAAGAATCAAGGAGACAAAGAGGAGTGAAGAAAAGGAGAAGGGGAGAATCGCCTGATCCTGTCTCTCCCAACGATGACGCTTGAATCTTTGCAGTACTGCCAGAGCCTCCAGACCCTCGATCTGTCCGATAATTAGCAATAGAAAACAATATCAGAATAGTCATAATTTAAAGAAGTATACTTGAATTAGGTTTCCTAAAATCCGTAGGAAAACTGAGAAATAAAAAGAGCTGAAATTAGTAGTTATAGTAACCCACTAGATTACCCATCCTTTTCCCCAAATAATAATATAGCATAACAATCTAACCAAAGGTGATTATGAAACTTTGCTCACTTTGACAGATTATTGATCATTTTTAGGATACCAGTCATTTGTTGATAATTGAAGTGTTAAGAAACCTCAGAAGTCTAAATATCTCTTGGAACTTAAGATTCAATACTGCAATTCATAATCAAATTAAATTTTATTTATTGAATATTTATTTTACTGCAAGTGTCTTCTACACAGAAACCACTAAAAACCTACCAAATCTCCCCTCCCCATTGAAAAAAATGTATCCTTATAATTCCTTTTGGAGGCTGCTTAACAGAGTGCTTTTGAGAATAAGTTTGTGTTCTTAATAGTGTACTATTCTAACATACTCTTCTTCTTGGACAATATTATACTCTCAGAAAAAAAAAAAGGCCATTGAGAAGTCTGCAAGGATTGTTCACTGCCTGGATGAGCAGCATAGTTTCAATGAGCATCACTTGTTCCATTGCTGTACAATCATTTAAAGTAAATAAGCACTTATATAGATGCAAAATGAGAAAATATAAACAGCTATATATAGGGAAGTGAAAACCAAGGTTTCATCCACAATCAATGGGTTGACCCATAATATTTGCATCCTGATGCGTGCTTCCAGGTACATGGTGAACAACAGTTTGGGAACTCTCCTTTGAATGTTCTGAATTTAATGGCCAGACAGAAACTGAAAGGTTCTAAGGCATTTCATATCAGTGCAAGAGCTTTTTATTTGGCTAAAAGAAAGTGAAATTTGAAAGCTAAACTACAGTTCAAAGACACCCTTTATAACAGTGGAACATTCTTAAGACGATCCCTCTTTCTGTTACTCCAACAGATTCTTAATCGTTAATCATATGATTGATTAGAAAACTGTATTCCTGTCACCTGCATCAAATACAACTTTTAATCCAGTCTAGCTGACTTTAGAGTTTTGATGCAAAACTTCCCAGTTTCTGCAAAATACCCTTCGCACTTCTATATCAAACTTGAAAGAGAAAGGTTAAATTACTTGCAATCACAACCAAAACAGTTTAACAAGAATCCCCTGCCATTTCTGGGGAGAAAGTGTGGTTTGATGATTAGAAGTGTGAAAAACTCTGTTTTGTTATTAGAGACACCTAAAGCTAACAAAATTCTGACATGGGCATGATCACATCAAATCTCCAAATCGAGAATCAAGAAGGATGGTGTACCTAAGTAAAACTAAAGTGAAGAAAAGAATGAAGCTACTCTTTTATGCTAGGGTTTCAGCCTCAAACCAGATAATGCATCATCATCTGACTCATATCCGAAACTGATTTCATTATCAAAACAAACAGGAACACAGGGCCAGAGGACGTGTTCATCAAGGTGATATGAGAGGAGGAGGGAGAAGAGATCAAGAAAGAAAGGGAACGAGAGTGAGAGAAAGAGAAAGAGAAAGAGAACGAGAAAGAGAAAGAGAGAGAGAGATCTTCGTTTACCTTGAAGATGGTAGATCGAGTGGTAGACAAGAAAATTTGTACCGAGCAGAGCTTCTCGCCTCTCGCCTCCTTCTCGCCTCCTTCTAGCTCTCGCCTCCTTCTCGCTCTCGCCTCCTTCTCCTGCAACTGTTGGATGGGGTTAGGGTCGCCTCCTTCTCGCCTCTCGCCCCCTGCAACTGAAAATGGAGTTAGGGTTCGTGAAACATAGCAATGTTATGTTTTGAGGGTAATTTCCCCTTTTACCCTCATAACTATTAAAGTGATACCTATTTCGGCGCCTTTTGCTCAGAATGAATTCTAAAAGTGAAAAACAAGTATTTTTTGCTCCAAAAAATGGATTCAAAAGTCTCATAAGTGCCCGGTTCATTTCAAAAAAACAAGAAATTGAACCGAGCTTTCCATACAAGTTTTACCTCATTTATGTTTCAAAAAAATAAAAAAACATCATAATCCATTTTTTAGAATGTTACAGTACAGAGCCTAAGCGACTCCCTCCACCCCTGTCAATTTTCCCACTTTGTTTGATCCTTAAAATTATGGCTTATGGATCAAGTCTTTATTATTTTGTGTTCCATCTTGTAAGAGGTGTTGTAGTTTTCATTTTTCCAGCAAATTGCTGAACAAGGGAAGGGAAGGGATTGGTGGTGGTTAGGGGTATCAACAGTCCGGGTTGGTGCGGTTTTGGTCTGGTTCCACCGGTTTCGGTGTGACTTTGGAACTGACCGAAACCGACCCATTAAGGATTTATCGGTTTCGGTCTGGTGTCGGCTTCAGTGCGGTTTGGGTTCGGGTTGGTACCGGTTTGGATTTATCAGGTTCATTTCGGTTTGGATCGATTTTTTAAACCGGTATGGAGCCATTAGGAAACAACCAAATGTTGAACTACTGAACTTCGGTTTCTTAAATCGATTTGTAACCGGGTTGGTTTTGGTTTTTGGTCTAGTTTGGATTCGACTTTCCATATAAATGTATACAAAACTATGCAAATTTTGATTTTTTTAATGAATTTTGGAGTGTTTTGGTTTCTTATCGGTTTGGTTTCAGTTTCGGTCTGGGTTTTGAGCCCATTTCGGTTTGGTTTCAGGTTCATCCGTGTTTTTGGTGTGGTTCGGTTTGGTTTTGGGGTTGCAATACTCGAAACCGAACCAAACCAATAAGGCTTCGGTTTGGTTCGGTCCGTGTTATTATCGGTTCAGTCCGATCGGTTTTACCGGTTCGGTTTAGGAATTGACACCCCTAGTGGTGGTGTTGGCTGTATGGTACAGAAAATCTCTGATCGTGATGTGATTTTGTAATTTTAAAATCTAGGCGAAGAATGTCTGTATCACAGTAAGCCTTTCTGTCTGTGTGGGTAATGGGCTACAGATTTTGGACTCTGAGAACGTTGAAAGAGCAAAGAAGACACGGAAGGATGGAGGGGAGCTACTACTCTTTTCTTGGCTAATATCTCTCACGCGCTTCATTTATTTTTTGTTCTTTTGTATCAGTAATCTGGAGAATATTGACAGCAGATTCATAGTGCACTGGTCTTGTTTTTGCTGTAGTGACACTGGTCTTGATCATGAGACTCATGACAAGAATATGTGATTTCCAGGGAGGGAAAGAGAGGGGGGGTTGCATCTTGGAATTATTCAGAATCGGTATATTTTGGTGGGATCACCCTGAATTCGTTTGGATTCGGTATCTGAATCAGCCGATTCTGCAAATTCCTATTTGTTTTTTGAAAACCATAGAAGAAGAAGAAGAAGAATAAGAAGAAGAAGAAAAGGGGAAGAAAACTCTGTTTTCTGGCTTTCTGCTATGCAGTTTTTGGGCTTGAGACTAACCTTTGGAACCCAACTCAGTGGTCAAAATGGTAAAACACAAAATTTGAGAAACAATAGAAAGGGTATAATAGTTATTTCAATTATTCACTTAATTAGGGTTGTCAATCGGTCAGGCCGGTTCAGTTTTGGTCGGCTTAATCGGGCTTGAAGACTTTCAAAGGCTACACTGTGTCCGCCCATTTAACTAATCGGGCTTAGTTATTGAGGGCATGGTACACTTTATATTCGGTCGATCGGCCTCGGGCTATAATCGGGCTACCTTAATCGGGCTTTAGTCGGGCCTTAACTGGGCTACGGACATGTTTAATGGTAAACGGGTTTTAACCGGTTTTTAAACGGGGCCTCTTTAAAATGTGCTCTTATATTCCGGTCTACTCATGCAAGCCCAAAAAAATGACAATAAATCAAAAAATGATACCAAGATAACCATTATTTAAAATGTAAACATGTCTTTACTTTTTTGTTTTTACTCTTTAATTTGGAGGGTAAAATAGGTATTCTACAATCATTAAAGGGTCGGGCCAAGCCAGTGCACAATAGGCCGGTCTCGCTCAGGCGCCCGACGGTCCAAGTAGCAAAATCGAGATCGACCATTAATAAACGGGTCTGGCTCAAGCCCGACACTTTTAATAAATGGTCCGGACTGGGCCGGTCTATAAAAGGTCGGTCCCTGTCGATTTAGTCGGTCGAGCCCAGAGTTAACAATTCGGCCGAATAATTTGCAAATTATTCGGCCGAACACAATTTTTTCGAATTAAATCAAAAATTCTGGCCGGATCCAAATTAAAAAATAAAATTCGGTAAAAAACGAGCTTTTTACTAATTTGAATTTAAAACACGAATAATTCGGGCCAAATCGAATTAAACCGAATTATTCGGTCCACTTAACTAGTATTAACAAAAAAAAAAAAAACAAAACATACAAACAAACAAACAAAACGTCATATATGAAACCCATGGTACCCACCACCGAAATATATATATATATATATATTTTTTCATCTTCTTCTCCCCCAAATTTCCTCCTCCTTCTTCCCATATTTTTTCTCCACCTAATTCTTCTGTAACAATCGTACGAATCTACTATTTGTTTCATTTATTTCTCATAACTTCATCAGTTCATCCTAAGATATGGGAGATATCAAGCCTTGATGGATAATTTGAGATTATGGGGGACCAGGACAGATTCATATCGCCGTATCGATCAATGTTCTTTTATATTGTTGCTTTAATTTTAAAAAATTAGTGCGTCTTAGTGCAATATGGGTCTTGTGAACCCAAGCAAAAGGATAGTGAAAAATTTGTTTGGTCAATTTATTTATTTGTTTTATTATAGTTGTAATCTTGCTTTCACTGTTTTGGAGCCTAATTTATTTCATGAGTAGAAATTGGATTACAATAACCATTGCTTCCATCACTCAATGACAAAATTTTCATAGTTTTTTTACTTTATTGTATAAAGTAATTTGCTCTTTATAAGTATACAAATCAAGTTAATAACTTGATAAATAAAAAATATACAATAAACTATAAAAATAATATCCGAATTTTTTGCCCGACTTTTATTTTTTAAATCGAATAATTCTTGAATCCGAATCCGACTCCGATTTTTATTTTGTTTGCTTTTTTGACCGAATCCTTAAATTAACCAATCGAATTATTTTGAATAATTCTCTGCCCGAATAATTCCCGAATCCGAATTTGCTAACTATGGTCGAGCCACAAATTGATACCCCTACACTTAATAGTACGGTAAGGGGTCTGAGTATAATTTGATATTATCCATTGGTGTTTCTCTAATAATGACATTCTCTATAAGGTGGCGCCAGAGTTAATAATTTGGCAGAATAATTCTCGAATTATTTGGCCGAACATAATTTTTCCGAATTAAATAAAAAATTCTGATCGAAACCGAATTAAAAATAAAATTAGATAAAAAACGCGTTTTTTACTAATTTGAATTTAAAACGTGAATAATTCGGGCTGAATCGAATTAAACCGAATTATTCGGTCCACTTAACCAGTATTTAAAAAAAAAAAAAAAAAAAAAAAAAAACAAACAAACAAGACGTCATATATGAAACCCACGGTACCCACCACCGAAATAGTTTTTTTTTTTTTTTATTCTTCTTCTCCCCCAAATTTCCTCATCCTTTTTCCCATCTTTTTTCTCCACCTAATTCTTCTGTAACAATCGTGTAAATCTACTATTTGTTTCATTCATTTCTCATAATTTCATCAGTTCATCATAAGATAGGGGAGATATCAAACCTTGATGGATAATTTAAGATTCCAGAGGACCAGGACAGATTCATATCGCCGTAACGATCAATCTTCTTTTATATTGCTGCTTTAATTTTGAAAAATTAGTGCGTCTTAGTGTAATATGGGTCTTGTGAACCCAGGCAAAATGATAGTGAAAATTTTTTGTGGTCAATTTATTTATTTGTTTTATTGTAGTTGTAGTCTTGCTTTCACTGTTTTGGAGCCTAATCTATTTCATGAGTATAAATTGGATTACAATAACCATTGCTTCCATCACTCAATGACAATTTTTTCATAGTTTTTTACTTTATTGTATAAAGTAATTTGCTCTTTATAAGTATACAAATCAAATCAATAACTTGATAAATAAAAAATATACAATAAACTATAAAAATAATATCCGAATTTTTTGCCTGACTTTTATTAATCGAATAATTCTCGAATCCGAGTCCGACTCCGATTTTTATTTTGTCCGCTTTTTTGACCGCTTTTTTGACCGAATCCTTAAATTAACCAATCGAATTATTTTGAATAATTCTCCGCCCGAATAATGCCCGAATCCGAATTTACTAACTATGGGTGGCGCTGTAAATTACCCTAAATAAAAAACAAACACAAAGGACAGCATTAACCAAGAACAGTCAAAACTAACAACATATGAGGTGAATAATGGGACCCGAGTCAACCGAACCAAACCAAATTGCCCAAAAAACAGGACCGGACCAATCCAATTGGAGTCAATCCTTGGGAAAGAGTCCTACCGGGTTCATGAATTGGAACCTTCTAGACCTCAGTACCTTGGAGTTTCCAAATTCCTGGAGGATCTAAGATTACCTAAAATTCTCAGAGTCCAAACAATACGTAGATTCAAAATACCTAGTTACCGGCCAATAGAAATAAACTTCTAATTATCTTTAAGAAACCAGGAGCGAATAAAATTCCGAAAAAGAAAATCTCTTTCTTCTCACACAAGAAATAAGGAGTTGGGTATTATAAATACCCACTCCGGTGAATCGTTCTCTCCGTTTCCCATCTTTCTTTCTTCTCTCTGTTCATCGTTTTCTCTGCTCAAATCTATCTTGAATCTTCTTGAAGATGGCTAACCAACATGAATCTTCTGATTCGTAAGTCTCTTCTCTCTGACATAAGCTGTTTTCTTTATGGGTTGTTGCTTCTTTTTCCTCTCATTGTTTGTTTCTTCGGTAGGAATTGGGGTAGTTGGAGATTGGGAAGGAGGTGGGGTTTTTACGGTTTGTTAAAATTTTTGGATTCTGATGATGGGTTTTTTTTTTCCTATGAATCGCAGAAAGGGAACGAAGAGGGATTTCAGTACTGCAATTCTTGAAAGGAAGAAGTCTCCGAATCGGCTTGTCGTTGACGAGGCCATCAATGATGATAATTCAGTGGTGACCTTACATCCAGATACGATGGAGAAGCTCCAGCTTTTCCGTGGTGATACCATCCTGATCAAGGTAAACTTCAGTTTTTCCTCGTAATTGTTTGACTTTTTGAACGACTTTTATTTTTAGTTTTGTGGGCTATTACGTTTTCAGATTGAGATGAGATGTTACTGATGTGTATAGGAATTGACAAAACCCAAGCTTTTGGGAGATATATACTTTTTGTAATAGGGTTCTGAAAAACTAGGGTTTTTAATATGGGGATTCGGCTACTTTTGCTGAACTAGGTATATCTGGGTTGTTGGTTACTGGCGGTCAGATAGAGCGTGATGTTATTGTAGCTCTTATTATTGAATTCTGTTGGTATACTAGGATAGTTTGGCCTAGAAATATGTCTGTATTTGTTTGGTTCTCCAATTTGGATATTTTTCCCTTTCTTCTTTTGAATATCTAGAAGGCTTTAAAAGTTTTGATTGTTCCGCAATTATGACATTTGCGAATGCCATTCTAGAATTTGACAAAGGCAAGTGGCATTGTAGGATTCTATGTATGTGAGAGTGGCATTGTAGCAAGCGGATGTGGTTTTTGATAAGTTACTTGAAGCTTTACAGTATTCTCTTTTCACTAATTCTTGAATCTGGTAGCATAGGTGTATGGGGGATGGGTTATTCAAGTATATGATTCAAAATTATAACTGTTAAACCAGTTGATGCTTATTAATTTACGATTCCTCCATTCTCATGGATTTGCAGGGAAAAAAACGGAAGGATACGATTTGCATTGCCCTTGCTGATGACACGTGTGATGAACCAAAGATCAGGATGAATAAGGTCGTCCGATCAAATCTGAGGGTTAGGCTTGGTGATGTTGTTTCTGTCCACCAATGCCCGGATGTCAAATACGGGAAGCGTGTGCACATACTTCCTGTGGATGACACAATTGAAGGTGTCACTGGGAATTTATTTGATGCCTATTTGAAACGTGAGTTCCTGACCTGTTTTCGTGTCATGCTTGTCTATTCTGAGTCTTTCAGGGGAATTAGTAATTTCAGGGAACTTTCCTTACCAAGTTTTGGATGGAATCTTTGAACCAGGATGTTGGATTTAGTGATAAACTATTCTATCATGGCATCCTATTTTTAAATAAATAAATAGGTAGACACTTGTATGTGAATAGTATGCAGATAATGTATGATCTGCAATACGAATAATGTGTTTTATGAGCCTCTGGTTTTGGATATTGAAAGTTATTGTATGACTAGTCCGATGTCTCAGCTGAATAATGATCTTCTATGGCAGAAAATAATTGATTATTTTGGACGTAACAACTTGAAGGCCTATTTGACAATAGTAGAATGCAAGTTTCATGTGAGATTTATAAGGGCTGAATGAGTTTAGTTTCTATTTATTAGTATTTGTGTGCATAATTTTCCTAGAGGGTAGAGTAACCAGTGGCCTAATTGTTAACCTGGGAAACAATTGACCACTTAATATTCAATGACATGCCCCTCATGTTTTGATACCAAAGCAAGTACAAGGGCTGTTTGGAGAAAACAGTCAATCTTTAGTTGAATCAAATCATTTGATTCCTGGCTATTAATTGAATGTCATGTCAATGAAGGGATCATTTTACATTTCTTTTTTTCATATCTCATTTTCTTTGTGTCCTCCTTTGGATTCAATTGTAATTTATATACTTTATTTCAAATTACTTTATGGAGTGCCTATTACTTTCTTTTTTACTTTCATTTCTCCTATTTGTTTTTTCTCAGATCCATGTATAACCCGACTCCATTTAGTTGGGACAAGGCTGAGTTTGTTGTTGGTGTCTGCTCTTAAGTTTTGTAGTTAATATATATATAATTTATGGAGTGTCTTATTATGATTTTTGGGATATTATATATTGCAGCTTATTTCTTGGAAGCATATCGCCCGGTTAGGAAAGGTGATCTATTCCTTGTTAGAGGTGGAATGAGGAGTGTTGAGTTTAAAATCATTGAGACTGACCCAGCAGATTACTGTGTGGTTGCTCCCGATACTGAGATATTTTGTGAGGGCGAGCCAGTTAGAAGGGAGGATGAAGACAGGTTGGATGAAGTGGGTTATGATGATGTTGGTGGTGTGAGAAAACAGATGGCTCAGATACGAGAACTTGTGGAACTTCCTCTAAGACACCCACAGCTCTTCAAATCTATCGGTGTGAAGCCCCCTAAAGGAATTTTGTTGTATGGTCCTCCAGGTTCCGGAAAGACTTTGATAGCGAGGGCTGTTGCCAATGAGACTGGTGCCTTCTTCTTCTGTATTAATGGACCAGAAATTATGTCCAAATTAGCTGGAGAGAGTGAAAGCAATCTCAGGAAGGCATTCGAAGAAGCTGAGAAAAATGCGCCATCTATTATCTTCATTGATGAAATTGATTCTATAGCACCTAAGCGAGAGAAGACAAACGGAGAAGTTGAAAGGCGCATTGTTTCTCAGCTCTTGACACTGATGGATGGGTTGAAATCTCGTGCTCATGTTATTGTGATGGGGGCTACAAACCGGCCTAACAGCATTGACCCAGCTTTGAGAAGGTTTGGAAGGTTTGATAGGGAAATTGACAT
Source organism: Macadamia integrifolia (assembly GCF_013358625.1). Taxonomy (NCBI): domain Eukaryota; kingdom Viridiplantae; phylum Streptophyta; class Magnoliopsida; order Proteales; family Proteaceae; genus Macadamia; species Macadamia integrifolia. Next base: position 20,463 of record NW_024868943.1, read on the forward strand.
TGGTGTTCCAGGATTGAGTTGGACAAAGAATATGAAGTTAGCTGAAGATGTATGCCAAATTCTTTATGTTTGTGTTTAAGAATAATCTCTTCCTGTTTCTTTCATAAATTAGTCAAGCTAATAAATCCCACGGTTCATCTACACAGGTTGACTTGGAAAGAATATCAAAGGACACTCATGGGTACGTTGGTGCTGACCTTGCTGCTCTCTGTACTGAAGCTGCCCTTCAATGTATCAGAGAAAAGATGGATGTCATTGACTTAGAAGATGACACCATTGATGCTGAGATACTTAACTCTATGGCTGTCACAAATGAGCACTTCAAAACTGCTCTTGGAACAAGCAATCCCTCTGCCCTTCGTGAAACTGTCAGTAGAATTTCCAGAGTCCTTTTATTCTGGGTGTATGTGCGTTTTGTTTTCTTTATTGTTCTTTGCTTATTAAGCTTTTGATGTGCAGGTTGTTGAAGTGCCTAATGTGAGCTGGGAAGACATTGGTGGGCTTGAAACTGTCAAGAGGGAGCTTCAAGAGGTAAAAGGCTATGTGTGACATAGGTCTTAGCTGGTTTCATGTTTCAATTATCGTTATTGTCTTTGTTGTTGCTGCTGCTGCTGCTGCTGCTGCTGTTGTGTGCTTAGCTTTTGACACTCTTTTGCTGTGCAGACTGTCCAATATCCTGTGGAGCACCCTGAGAAATTCGAAAAGTTCGGTATGTCACCCTCGAAAGGAGTACTTTTCTATGGTCCTCCTGGTTGTGGGAAAACATTATTAGCCAAGGCGATTGCAAATGAATGCCAGGCCAATTTCATTAGTGTTAAGGGTCCGGAGTTGCTCACTATGTGGTTTGGTGAGAGTGAGGCCAATGTACGAGAGATCTTTGACAAGGCCCGTCAATCTGCACCTTGTGTCCTTTTCTTTGATGAGCTTGATTCAATTGCTACACAGGTTTGCTTTCCATTTCTCCTTGACCTTTTCGTTCTTTGCCTTCATTCCCATTTATTTCTATGAATTCTTTTTTTTGATAACTTATCCTTCAAAGCTTTAAATGCCACTCTATGAATTCCTTGTTTGCTTACATTTATAGTTTACTGATTCTTTCCATTCTTTTACATTTAATGGCAGAGAGGGAGTAGTGTTGGAGATGCTGGTGGTGCAGCTGATAGGGTCCTGAACCAACTCCTGACTGAAATGGATGGCATGAATGCAAAGAAGACAGTTTTTATAATTGGTGCCACCAACAGGCCCGACATAATTGATCCTGCGTTGCTGAGGCCGGGCCGCCTTGATCAGTTGATTTATATTCCTCTGCCAGATGAAGACTCCCGTTATTCAATTTTTAAGGCCAACCTGAGGAAATCACCCATTTCAAAGGATGTGGACATTAGGGCTCTTGCAAAATATACTCAAGGCTTTAGTGGGGCTGATATTACAGAGATATGCCAACGTGCTTGCAAGTATGCCATTAGAGAAAATATTGAGAAAGTAAGTTTCTTCCCTCTGGTTCTCTTTTTCCTTTCAAGTGTAAGTTTCTTCCCTCTGGTTCTCTTTTTCCTTTCAAGTGTTGTCGTGTATACACGTTCTGAATTATCCCTAATCTCCACTATCATCCAGCCAGTAGGCTTTTTGTAGAATGGCTCATTGTTCAGGATTCTAGATCTTTTCAGTAGAGTACGGAGTGGGAATTATGGATGTGATATCTAATACATGCTATGTGCTTCTTGGAGTCGAGAATGATCAAGGTTAAGAGAATTATTATAAGCTTCTAGATGCAGTATCTCCATTGGATGTTGCTGCTAAACTCATGGAACTTGTCACCATATTTTTTGTTTAAGGTAACCTAAGCGGCGTAGGTGCTGGCCAGGAGCCTAGGCTAGGCCTTATTGGTTGTGGTGTGCATTAAAAAGGCTTTAGTTTAGGATCTCTTAGGTATATAGTAAATGAAAAACTAAAGACAAGAAAGATATCATCAATCAGTGGTCATTCAACATTCATCAAAACAAACAACAATCTTTCGAGGAAGTATCGTCTTGTTAGAACAAATTTTGGGCTTTGTTGCATTTTTTTTCCTATTTTAACCTGTTAGTTTACTGCCTTTCTTATTTTAACTCCCCTTACTGATATGATAAGCTGCTTATGGTGCACCATAAAAGCATACCATTGTGTATGGATCCCACCCCCCCCCCCCACCCCCACCCCTCCCCCACCTTAAAAGTCCAACCTAGGTCAAAATGACCGATGTGACCAAGGGCGCTGCCTATTCGACACCTTGTTCAGGCCTTGGTAAGGAAAGAGCCAAGTGTGAAAAACTGTGAAGGCCTTGCCCATTTTGATGGGTGTTGAGTGAGGCCTCCCTCAACAACTATGCTTGACACATTCAGATGGCACCAGCAGACTAGCTTCATTCTTTATTGTTGTACATAGATTGTTCATAACCTGGATGTCAGCATAGACATGCTCATATGAGAAATGGAAAGCTAATGATGGGAGATCTGTTGATGCAGGACATTGAAAGGGAGCGAAGGAGAAGTGATAACCCTGAGGCAATGGAGGAGGACATTGAGGATGAAGTGGCGGAGATTACACCAGCACACTTCGAGGAGGCAATGAAGTATGCACGGAGGAGTGTGAGCGATGCTGATATCCGAAAGTACCAGGCATTTGCGCAAACATTGCAGCAATCAAGGGGGTTTGGGACTGAGTTCCGATTCGCTGAGTCTGGATCTGGGGCTACTGCATCTGACCCATTTGCAACTTCAGCTGGTGGAGCTAACGAGGATGATCTTTACAGTTAAACCTCCGTTTGTTTTATATTCTGGTATATCCAGACATTATATCTCTGTCTAATGCTTCCCTGGAAGATTGGGTTGAGCCATACTATTATTTATAAGCCTCCTACTTAGTGCAGTGGGGTTTTAGACACCATTGGTATTATTTTCTGTAAGAAGTTTCCCTAGATCGCATGGTGAAGTTCACTAAGTGATACTAAGGTTGGAGATCCTGTGTCCCCCCTTCCCCCCTCGAGTGGCCCTGATGCCATGCAAAAAACGGGTTTCTGTTCATCGTGGCCTTAACTTTGCTTTGGGATTGTACTGTCATTTTATCTTTTTATTTTTTATTTTTTGGGTAAACTTGTACTCTTCATTTTGTATTTTTTGGGTAGAAACTTGTACCCTTTATCAACGCAATTGCCATCTTTACATTAACTTTATCACCAAAAAAAAAAAAGCCGTCTTTGTAATAAGAGGCTTGAAACTCAGAAGGCCATTATACGTAGTTGCTTCAAATGGGGTCCTCACTAGGATGATTTTTTTTTTTTTGGAACCTTCCTGCGTGAAGAAAACCTACCCTCACAGCCTCACTTACGTTTTCTAATATTTTTCTTATGGAATGTGACAATGAAATGTGATAGCGCACACTAATATCTAGAATATTGGTACACATGCGTGGACAAACATGGGTTACGTACCAATACAAAAAGGGTGTTAGATTGATGGGCAAGAGAATTTTGTCCGCTTGTGAGGCCATTGCACCAGTGCATATGTCAGTGTTTGCTCGTGTCTAGACGTAAAGCCACGCAAATGGATAGGATTATTTTCTCACAGATAATCAGACTGAATTTATTTTTAGTTGTAGCAAGACTATGAAATTTAATCATTTTCTATTCGCCCAGTGGTTTGATGAACATATCATCTGTCCATATGTTTGGAGAAATAACTGATCATTATGACATTAATAATTTATGTTTTGAACCTAGGAAATAACAAGCCCAGCACAGCCCAGGCCGTAAGCAGGTATGAAAGTCAATTGAGAACTATGAGCAAGTCGTGAAAATTAGAGAGAGATGTCCATGAAGAAATTCCTCTTGGCATTTTTCTCCTTTATAGGAAAAAAAATTAATCCCAAGCCCATGTTGGCAGAACCATGGGTAATGTTATGGGCTTCAGAGTTCTTAATAATTACAAAATTTTCATTTTTCAATTTACAATATTACACTTTCTCTTCCTTCTAATTTTTTTTCTAACCAAACGGTGACTTACATAACTCTATAATCCTAAAAGTGGAAATTTTTCTAATGACTTAACTAACACATGTCTCCAATTTAATGATGGGATAACACAAAACTCTGCCGGGGAGTAATGTAACACCCCCCCACCAAACAGACACACACAAAGAGAGAGAGAGAGAGAGAGAGAGAGAGAGAGAGAGAGAGAGCTAAATTTCTTAACCCAAAATGGAAAATAGATATGTGGTGTAAGCATTAGGTGCAAGGGGTTAGAATTAGAGGAACCCAATTGATGGGTAGTAGGGGACAACCCATTAGGAGCAAGGGTAAGGGGTTAGAGTTAGAGAACCCAACTGATTGGGAGTAGGGGACAACCCCATATGAAGTTAGGGATGATAGGGTTGAGGTGCTTGTTCGCAATATTTGGGACACTTGGGTCTTTTTCAATTTTTTTTTTTTGGTCCCCTTCTTCTGTCTTGTACTATTTAGATTAATGGTGCTCAACCTGTCTTTTTTTTTCTGATAAAATGGTGCTCAACCTGTCACAGACATTGATGGCAAATGCCCATCTTGTCAATCTTTAATCATACATCTACTCTCAAAATACCTAGTTAGTGAGTGGTGGCCCACTGACCCCTATTCCATTTTCTTCTTGGTAAAAATGGTGATCCCCATTCCACCTGCAAGTAACAAAAGAAAGTAAAAGGGTACACATTTTACTTTAGTCACCTTACCGACCTCACGGAATATAGTTATTCTCTTTAAAGAAGAAGGAATATTATAATATAGGGAGAGTGTTTGTTGAAGAGCAGCGTGGCCTGCACCAATGTGAGGGTTAGTGGGAGCAATCATAGACGCATGTATGGAATGATCATTTCATCTCCATATTTAGTTTTAGCAAGTTATAACTATCATTTGATGGTATATTTGGCGCTAATTCTTAGGCTGTGTTTGATATGTAATATTATGGGTTTCAAATGTTTTCTAGATCCAAAATATATTTCGAAAATATGTAGCATCCATAGTCCTCTATTTGTGTGTAAAGAAACTCCTTGCTATTGAGATACAAAGCCTTTGATTAGTATGGAAAAGTATATTTTTAACGATGTAAAATAAATGATAGAAGTTAATATGACATTTTAGTTCAATCATATGGTCACACCATTAGTGGAGAGGAGATTCTCTCGTCTCCATGAGTGAAAGAAAACTTGATCCTAAAATTTCAGTCTAAATAAAATTTTACATGTGATAATAATATGGTCGAAGCCAAAATAGAATGAAAGAAAGTATAAATAATTTAACGGTTCAAAATACATGCGGAAAATTCTAATACAAATTGAGCCATATGTTTGAGTTGAATTATGAAACCTGACACATGACCAATCAAGAGTATAATTAATCAAATCAATGGTTTGGATTTTTAAAAAAAAAAAAAAAAAAAAAAATCAATGGTTTGGATTGGCAGATGGACCCTTTATGTGTCTAAACTAAATTACCCTTGTAACCTACCCCAATTTAATAGGCATTTTGTGATATATTTTTACCATAATGAAAAATGAAAAAAAAAAAATATATAAAAAAGGGGTGGATCTGGCTCCTTTGTCGTGCAACAAGGGTGATAGTGCATATTGGACGGCTTAGAACATTCGAACATAGATCCCAACACATGGGCACGTGCCTTGAAGTGCTCTAGATTGTTAGATGGGCACTGCTATATCTGTTGCGTCACAGAGGAGCTCCACATGAAGACAGCAAGATGAAGGAAACCCCCTATCTGCATCTATACCAAGCATATTTTCAACCTCTACATCCTCTTATACAACTCTTTTGATATAGGCAACGTAAATTGTCAAAACTGAACTGTTAGTTGTTAAAGCCCCTCAAGTAAAGTTTCAAAAAATAGAATCGGGAATTGAATCAATCAGTGCTAATTGCGATTTGATTCAATTATGTAGCATTTCGTTGAGGTGGAAAACTTATGAGGGTGGACCTCACATGCTGTGGGGTGAGTTGATAGGGAAATGAAATGAAATAAAATAATAGAATATATAATTTTTAGTGGGTGAAATTCTATGGAAAAGAAAAAAAATGGAGATGTGATGGAATTTTATGAGAAATAGAGGAAATACGAGCAGAGGAGAGAGAGAGAGACACACACACACACAAAAAAAATAACTTTTTATGAAGTCCTACCAAAATTAGTAAGAGTATCAAAGTGAATGGGGTGAGAAAAGTTAAGTACCACAACAATTATTGCATTAAATGACATTATTTTATGAATTTCCTACTCCATTTATCCAAACACATATTTATGATAATTTATGAGAATTAAGTATACGTTTATTGGTCACGATTGATTCTGAAATTTTCTCATAAGCCCTCTTGCATCCGAGAATTAAGGGTATCAATCAACCGATTGGTTCGAGTTGATTGGATTGATTATTAATTATTCAAATCTGGTTCTAGGCATTAGGGTTATTTTGGCAACGACCAACAACACCTCACAATTATAAGAGGTTTTGAGTTTTTTGCCTTGGGGTTACCTTAAAAAAAAGAAAAAAATTATTGGAATTTAAGAATTGAAATTGAAGCAAACCAATTAACTGGTTAAAACTGATTAGGAACCTATTTAGACTGATTTGACTAATGTTTCGGCCTCAGACCGATTAAAAACCAGAACCGGTTCAAAACATTTAGTAATTGGCCTTGGTTTTATGTTTTATGAATAATTAATTAATCGGTCTATTCCCATCTTGGCTTTAAAACGATGGACATAACCTAGGACTAAGGATGCGAATTTGTAACCGAAATCGATTACCAAAATTGAACTGATCCATTTACACCGAAACCGCAAAACCGTTTAATAAATGGTGCGGTTATGATTTTAAGTTTCAGGTTGATTAGCTAAATGGGTTGGGTGGTTTTAACCGCGAAACCCGTTGGTTTTAACCGCGAAACCCGTTGGTTTCAATCCGAATTGAAGTTGTTTAAACTGAATCGTTTAAATCGATCCGATTAATCCGTATAACAATTAAATAAAGCAAAGGCAGTAATCCGTATAAAATTAAATTAAGTGACCATCTTGCTTTGGTATGATTTATTGCAATTCAGTTCAAGTTTAGGCTTTAGATCATGAACTTGTAATCCATATTTGTTACTATGTTATTATATTATCACAAATGGGGAGTTTTGGCTGAACCACCTGTCATTTTAATATTTTATGCTGTAGAAGGCTGGATTCAGATGTTATATGATATTAGTTCTCTATGTTTGAGAATGATCATGCAAAGAAATAACACTAGATTATCAAATTAAGACATACCATCGTCAACATAGAATCTTTTATTTGTGGTTGCCAATTATTTTTTGATAAGCTTATGATCTTCAGTTTAAAGATGGTTGCAAGTTATAACAAATTGTGAACTGTTTTACAAACCGTATGGAATAAACCGAAATCAAAACCATTTAAAATCGTGAAATCGAACTGAACCGTTTAACCCGTGGTTTCAAACCGAATTGAAACCGTAAAAATCAAACAATTTATACCATCAAAATCGATCCGATTAACCTATTTAAAGATTAAATAAGGTGATTGCAAAATATCATTAGTATCTCATGTGATTCAAAGATTGAGTACTGCAAGCCTGCAAGTAATTCTAGAGGTAGCTTGCTCATTGTTTGGAATGTCGATTAAATTAATCCAAAGCACTAAGTAGAATATATATTGATAAAAATGCAATTTTTGCTTATACCATGGAATTTTAAATATATATATTTTTAATATTATAACACATTATTTTGGGGGTGGGGAGAATAAGAAAATCTCTGTTGTAAGCATTACTTACTGACTTGTTAGATGTGCTTGAGACTATTTCTATCAAAATATTTTCTTTTGCTTAGTTGTTTAGTTGTTTTAACAAAACATAATGGTATGCATTTCACATTCTTAAGATTGAATCGTTTATCACAAAAAATAAATTTTAGTAAATATGCAAATAAACTAGTAAACCGATTGCTAACTGTTTAGAAACCATATGGAATAAATCGAAATCAAAACCATTTAAACCGTGAAACTAAAACCGTTTAAAAATGGTGGAAACCGAAATCGTTTACTAAATAGTTGCGATTTCAAAAAGTGTAACCGTTTAATAAATGATGCGGTTATGATTTCAGTCAAAATATATGTGAACCAAACCAAACCAAACCAATTAACACCCTTAATTGCAAGCATGATTTCAAAAATCAAGAATCAGATCGGGGTGAGTTGGTTGAATCGGATCAAAATTGGCCATGATTAGTCCTAATTCTGTTTGATCTAATAATGACCATTTCTCAACTAATAACCTTAGAATCATATTTTTAAAAATCGAATGAATTGACAGGTGAGGTGAATTTTTGGCTTGATAACTGGTCGGGTATAGGCTCCCTAATCGACTACGTTGATGACACATTAAATGTGAACATTGAGACTCGGTTAAAAGACGTGCTTAGAGGTGATGGCAATTGGGTTCAAATGTGCTGAATGTTATTGACTTCCCGGAGATTAGCGATAATATTCTCAACTGCAACATTATATTATCAGGTAAAGTTGACAGATTGGTTTGGACCCTGGCGAGCAATGGCTCTTTCTTTACTAAGTCGGCGTGGAATGAGATCCAAATGCACTCTCCTCAAGTTCCTTATTCTAAATGGTTATGAAATAAGTCTGTTCTTCCCAAAGTTAGTTTTCTTTCATAACAAACCTTAAATGGAAAAATTCCAACCGATGATGCTTTGATGAAAATCGGTATTCCATTGGCATCTAAATGCTCTTGTTGCAAGGATTCTTGGAGGGAAACGACAACCCACACTTTGTTGGTGGGAACAATTGCTTCTAAGGTTTGGGATTTTTTCAGAAGAACTATGGATATTGATGTTATTTCAACTTAGGATCTAGGTATTAGGATCCTTTATTGGTAGTCCCGTGTGGATGTCAAAGGTATTTACGAATACATCACAGGCTTTGTTGCCAACATTTATTGTTTGAGAATTATGGTGAGAAAGAAATAAAAGAAGACATGGTGAAGGCTCACATGTATCAGCTATCATCATTGAGAGAATTAAAGATTGGATTTGTGAGATCATTTATCCTACTAAATTCTCTAAACCCTTTTCTTTGAGAGATGATCTTATTCTGTAGATATTTAAGTTAAATCCTTCAATTAGTCGAGGTAAGAATCCTGTTCCTATTTATTGTTGTCCTCCATTTCATACTGTTAAACTGAATATGGATGGGATTAGTGGTGGGGGAGGCATTATTAGAAACAACAATGAGAATGTTCTTGCGGCATTCTCCAATTTATAAAGGGAGTGTTCAAATTCAGTGGCTGAGTTGAGAGCCCTTAAAGATGAATTGAGATTGTGTGGATAATTGGGGTTCTCTGATTTTTATGTTAATTCTGACTACTCTTTGATTGTGAAGCTGATTACCCAAAAATCCTGTAATTTGTGGAGCTGTTGGTATTGATTTCAGAAAATTATTAACCTCTGTGATTCCCTGAGAGACCACGTCTCATTTTCATTTCGAGAAAGCAATTGAGCTGGTGATTGGTTAACTTATTTTGCTTGTGTGTCTACAATAAATTTGATTTTCTATGGTGATGATCATCTTTCAGGTGATCTTAGTTGCATCATTCGAGAGGACAAATTGATTTACCAGTCTTTCGAATGTAATAGTTATTTTACAAGTGTTTTCTTTTGGATTTTAAGAGTGATAGAGTGATTTGTCTCTTCTAGGTTGGGGTAAGGCGGGTTATGTCCCCCTTTTGTTTTTTTATTATCAGTTTTTTTTTTTAATAAAAATATAGGGCTATCTCGAATCCCAAATAATATTCGAGGTAAAAAAAAAAAAAATCAATCGAATGAATCTGTCAAAATAGCCAAGAACAGATTGGTATCATTTGAGACCAATCCTAAATCTTGATCGATCCAATACTGATCTAGTGGTAAGATCTAAGGGTAAAATGGTCCAAAAAACCAATTTAAAAGAAAAAGAGAGGTAAATCCATCCGATCAATCCAATCCTTAAGAAGCCGATATCAAATCTGTATCAAATGAAACTATGGTTTGAGGAATTAGATTGATTAAGATAAATCGGCCTAGACTTATACCATATTGATTCAATGAATCAAAACAGATAAAGGGTAAAATAATTCAAAAATTAATTTTTTTAATTGAAGTATAAATATTTCTATCCGATCTTGACTAATCTGAATTAATATTAGATTGGTATCAACCTTGATCGATTCTATTTTGAGACCGAATTGTCAAACCTTGGTTAAGTTGAGATCGATACCAAATTTTAAAACCACGAGAGCCAAGAGAGCAACAGAGGTAGAAAGGTCAAAGCGAGTTGACTGATGAAGTAGTACATTGAGACATTGGGTGTTGGGGATGGGACCCATCACCCATACGATATGTTGATTAGTTTGACTGATTATCACCCCACATAAATCATCCGTATCTCACTCCACTTTTTTGACCCACACCCCATGGCTCTCTCTCATGGCATTACCATTTAAGTCTCACCAACTACTCAATTACTCAACCTCGTTTGGCATCCAAGAAACACAAACGTCACAGGGAAGGAATCCATATCTCAAATAAGAGGAAGGAAAGAGAAAGTTTTCTTCACCCTTAGGAAGATGGTTCATAAACTCTTATAAAGTTTTAGTAATTTTTTTTTCTTTTCACTAGGAAGAGGTTCCGTCAAAGACAATATAGCTATTGTATCTGTTTGAGACCAATGAAAACGCAAGTGAAAACGTCAATAGGGGTGAAAATTGATTTCCGAGCCATATGAGATAGGAAACCCTTGAATACGATTCTAAAGAATGGATTTGATCCACCTATATCAATTGGGGGAATAGACCATCGACAGGGAGACTTATAAATATGCAAAAGCTTAGTCCTATCAAGTTGCCCAGTATTAAAAACGAACTATATTGCTTAATCTAGATAATTATATTGAAGTGCATAATTGGTTAAAGATCATGAAGCAATTATCATTTTATCCCACTTTGTGTCAAGTGTAGGAATCACATTTTTTTTTTCTTAATTAGATCATTTTCTCTTTTATTAATATGGAATTGTCATAATGGATTTAAGAGATGGTAATGGTAATGGTATTGGTATCGGTATCTATCAATATTGATCTGAAGTGGATTAGATCAATGCACATCATTTGCCCTTGCTTTCTAAAAGATGAATAATTTTTTTTTTTATTATTTTACCCTAAAACAATATAGATAATCGATCCAAATTAGTCAAAAATTGAGATTGATCTCAATAGTCTTTTTATTTAAAGGAAAAAAGTCTGTCCCCACACGTGGTTGCCCACGTGGGACTAATAAGACCTCGTGAAGCATTACGGTGGGACTTGGCTACTTGTTTTGTTCAGTGGTCCTTGACCAATAAGCTTCCTTTAGGGTACCCGAGCCCTTACCTGGCTAAGGCGCTGAGCAGCCAGACGAGGTTAGAATTGGAGAACTCCCAAACCCACACGTAAAAGAGATAAAATCGGGATCCGTGCCCAAGCGTCCCTGGCAGAGTGGCAGGGCAGAGGCCCTGCTCTACTGCCACAGATGTGACACCATTACAATGGCAGGGTACCCCAATCCTGTCAGAAACATGCACGTGTCTGCCACCTACTGCTCACGTCTCAGTACTTCTTATTTGGGACCCACTTTTACCAAATTACCCTTGACTTTTTACCCCTTTTTAAAATTTTTTCTTTCTTGGTGCCAGTGGTGCGCAGAGCCCACCACCGGCACACCGACCATCTGCATCCAAGATAAAAATCCAACTCTACTCCAGTTCAGACTCAATAATAGAGATGGGAAGATTTGGGAAATACTTATATTAATCTATGGATTATTCTGTAATTTGATAATCACTAGAGAGTTTGAATTTAATTTTTGTGGGGCCCATTGAGTTAGGGAAAATTGTAAGGAACAATAGGAGAGAGCCGCACGAGGGGGTTGAAATTTAATTTTCGTGGGGTCCATCTGAGTCATAAAATTTTAAAAAAATATATAAAATTGCAAGGGCAAAGGGGAGAGTCGCATGAGTAGGGAAAAAGCTGTGCGTGTAATACTGTGTGGTTCGTACTGTATGGTATGTAGTCTCACTTTCTCGTAAGGATTCTTGCTTTCTACTCTATAGTCTCTATCATTGATTTAAAGATTTGGTATCATATCAGATTAGTGTAATGGTTCGATTCAAGGGTAAAATTATTGAATCAATCCATTTCAGTATTGTATCAGTATCAGTATCAGTATCAATCAAGACTAATATTAATATAGATATAGATATTTTAATTCATATGCTCTTTACTGTCTACGTATTAATTAGTCTCGATGAAGCCTCATCTGTCGAAAACCCTTTTATTTGTTCTTGTTTATAGTGGTACTTTATGTTTGGGATTAGACTCTGGTTATGGCTGATATAAAATCTCTCTTTTCTTCTATTTTTATTTTAGAAGAATTGAATTATAATTACCATCTTAATTTATTTGCCAGAAAGAAGGAGAAAAGAAAACAAAAAGCATGAGATATTTTACTTTCTAATTGTTTGTTTGTGAAAAAAGGGGAAGGGGGAGGGGAAGAGAATATTCATTTATACTTGAAATCACCTTGAGAGCAATCATAATTCGTTGCTGGATAGGATTCCATGAAAAATGGAAATAATAGAAAGTTTTGAATTAGCTTTAATCATAATGAAATTAGTTGCGGAATCTTCATTCCTTTTACTACACCAGCAAAGAGAATCCTTATTCTCCTCGTTTGGTCTAATATGATATTTATGCAAAACGAGATACGTTATGGAGAAAAAGCATACAATCTCGTATGAGAATTTGAAACTTCTCTGTTTTTGGCTAATGTATTTCTTGCTCTATTCTCTCAACTCTTCTAGCGATATCAATATCGATATCGATTACTATACTAAACTCTTTCTTGCTTCCCATCACCAAACTAGACCAATGTTCTATTTAAAGGTACCTATACCGCAATTGCTTGATTCTTTTCACTGGGGGGAAGAGAAATTTTCGCTTAAATTTCTTTATAAAATTGTAAAATTTTACCCCCCCAAAAAAAAAAAAACTTTAATTTTCTCTTTTTTTCTATTTGTATCCTACCACACAAATACAATGTGAGATAAAGGGAAAGTCATTTTTAAAGGTAAGGTTCATTACTTAGTTTAAAAATTTAGATATAGCATTGAGATTATATACTAATTAGGTTAATCTTAATTTTACAACTTTATATGTCCTCTACTGGTGCATCGATCAGTCATATTGATTTTAAGTTTTTCAACTTGACATGGAGACCATGTTGCCCAGTTCCAGACTTCCAGCTCATTTATAGTCCCACATCTCCACTTATAATTGTACGAAAATATTCTTCAAAAACAAGAAAAGAGGAAGTAATTAAACAAGGGAACATTGGATCCAAACCTCCTATCATTTCACCTTTTTTCTTTCTCTGTCTTAATCCATACACTTCAAACAAAAACAGCCATGGCCAAGCTAACACCCACTTCTTTATCAAGAGAGAGAGAGAGAGTTTCAGATTTCTAATTAGGGAAAACCCTAAAGACCCAGTTTGATAATATTGTCCAAAGTGGGTTCTTTCATTTGTTATGTATGGACTTAAATTCCAAAAGAGGAAACAACAAAGAGAAGAGAAATTAAGGAATGAATGATAGAAACTCCGGAAGTGGAGACCTACCCTAACATGCATTAGGGATATTGGATAGAATTCATCCTTAAAAGCTAGTCATTAAAAATACTTGTAAGTCTTCACATCGGGGTACTCAATACATAAGAACAAATATTTCTCGTGAAATCTATATGTCTTAGATAAGCTACAAAGAGAGAAAATCAAAGACCCTTTTGGTGTATCTATATATTATTTACACTCATAAAAATAGATCAGATGGTCGGAAATTGAGCCACCGGCGGCCGCAAACATCAAGAGTCGCCACACTCATGCCAGCACAAGAGCATCGTGACACAGCGCCTTAGAATGTAGAATTTGGCTCTCTGCTCCTTCACCAGCCGACTGCACCTTTGCCCAAAAGATCTACAGAACCCTGTGTCGTTGTCTTCTTTGGTGGCCATGATTAATGGAGACCAGCAACTTGAAACTTGAAACACTTCTTCTTCTTATGCTTCTAACACTACTCAGTAATCACTGCAACTAGTACAAGTGCTCTCGTTTAAAGAAGAAAAAATGAGAGGACCAGCAAAGAGTTGAGTACTGAGATGAAGTGGAAGAGATAGATTGTGGTATTTATAAGTCTTAACCCTCTTGGGATTCTCCCTTTCTTCTTCTCATAAAAACTTTAATTACCATAAGAGTTAGAGAATAACGAGGTTATCATTAAACAATTATCATCAATACAGTATTAGTTGATCAGAGATGTCAGAGATTGGAATTACTAAATTCTCCTCCAATGGGCTACGAAATATACTGTACTAAGGGTATCAAATGGGTAATTAATTGGTTGGGTCTTCAAGGCTTCTGTGATTGGAGATGGACTGTGTGTGTAGTCCCACACTAGTCTGTGTACTTAGTACTTTAATTACGGCTTTCACACTTACTTAAAATGGTCCAAACTCTTAAAAACTAATTAATGGGAAAAACAGAAGTTAGTTTCTTTGAAAGTGTTGAAGTACTAGGTCACGTGTTAGATCTCGATAATGAAAGAGTTTGGAGTATTGAGGGAATATTTAGGTTGTTTAGTTTAGTCATGGATCTAGTCTGTTAAACTATCTTAAGTATAAATAAGAGGATAAAGAATGCTCTTTGGTCGTGCAGTTTTACGTTAGTGAAGGGGTCAATTAGGGAGTGCACATGGGCATCAGTAAATAGGGTGGGTTTTTATATTTTTAACAGGGTTAGGGGCATCATTTCGCCCCCTCTGTGTCTGGAGTAAAGACTGCGTGACTAGCTAGGGAGTTTTTTTTTTTTTTTTTTTCTAAGAGTTAGCAAGAATACTTTATTGAAGATGGAGAAAGAATAAAGATTACATTCATGTTGAGTTGATATTACCTTCGGCATAATCATCAACCGACTAACAACTCAATCTAAAAACAACGAAATAACTTGTGAGAACTTGCGTCTGGGCCTCAACTGAGTGTTCCAACTTACATTGTCAACAATAAAAAGACTTGTTTCCCAGGCTATAGAAGAAATGGCAGTAGTGACATGCTTTGCAAACTTGTTAGCAATACAATTAGCCTCACGGTAGATATGTGTAATTGCCCATGATGAACTATCCAGAAATTTTTTGCAAGACCGCCATTGCTGTTAAAACATCCATGAATATTGCACTTGTGACTAGGGATCGTTCCTTCCCCATGTAAATAAATAAAGGGAGAGGGTTTTATGAGCAAGTGGCATAATAGAGTATACTAATGAAGGTGATAAAATGGTTTCACAAATAGATCATTTCATGTAAGGAGAAAAGAGAGAGAGAGAGAGAGAGAGAGAGAGAGAGAGAGAGAGGGTTTTCACGATTAGGTTAAAGAACCTTTGCCAATAAATAAATTAAGCCAATCTCAATTTCAAAGAGGTTGTATCATCATGTATTGTATTGTTAGAATGGATTGGGACCCATATAGTTTCACTAAGGGCTCAGGTCCTATAATTAACTGAGGATCCGTTTGTTTACAAGGGAGTATGGAGTGAGATAGTTGTGGGGGTGGAGGTCTCGCATGTAATGGAGTGGGACAACGGGGGAAAGGGAAGGAAGGTAAATGATGGGATAAGCACTATAACATCCTACCCTGAATTCGTTTGAGAGAGAGAGGGGGAGAGAGAGAGAGAGAGGTGATTTATCTGAGGTAGGGGTGTCAATGTAGGACAAGATTCGAGCTGGAGTTTAATCTCTAGGAATCGGAATCAGACCACCCATTAAATCATTGATCCATTTCTATATCTAATTTTTGAAAGCAATTTGCTTATTGGTTTAAGTTGGCTTTGGTCAGATTCTCCCAATGGTTCCAGAATAGATAGACAAATTAAGAACTAATGGAACTGGAACTACTTCAAAGTTAAAAGAGGCACATCCCTAACCCTAATCACATATAATTCAAGGTTTGTAGAGGAAGAGCTGAAGGGGGAATCTGAAAATATTAATCCTACCCTAAATTCTAGTCTTTGGGGCTCCTTGAAGAAGATAAAATATCTTTCACATTCTAGCTTTCTTGATGAGCAAAACTTGACTGCTGCCTAGGTTGCAGTAAAAAAAAGGAATCTTAAGGGTATTTTTTGGAAAATACTATAACCTAGGAAGATATTTGTAATCCCAAGAGGGAAGGTGAATTATTCTATTTCTTTGGCTGTGAGTACCTGTTGCAACTCGGATAGTAGTTAGATTTTTTTCTTTCTTCATGGGACTTAGGAGTGTCAAAACCTAGCCCAAACCGATAAAACCGATCAAAACCGACCAATAAAAACCAAATTGAACGAAACCGATCCTTATTGGATCGGTTTTGGACTGAGGTATGCAGGGACCGATTGAAAACCGATCCAAACCGAACCGACCAATAGCCAATTCGAAACCAAACCGATAAAAAAGTAAATGATTATGAGATTATAAATTGGTGAATTGACTTTTTTTTTTTTTTTTTTATAGTATTATGGAATTTTTTTTTTTTTGTAAGAGGAATTGTTACAAATCATTGAATATTATGTTATAAATAGAAAAACTGATTTGTAAATTGTAATGATGCTTCCATTGATTTCCTTGTTCACTATACAAAACTAGTGAGATAATTAAATGAATGATTGGATAATAGGCTTCATTTTGTGATTTCAATATTAGGTATCTTCTTAGTAATTTGTTCTCCATTGGTTTCAATATTAATTATCTTTCCCCTACAATGATAAACCATGATTTAATCATAAATTTAAAGTTTATTTTTTTGTCAAATCTTATCACTATAAGTTATAAATGTAATATTTCATTATGGTTCAAGCCCAATAATAAACCGATCTAAACCGATATTAACCCGACATTGAAAAACAGAAATAAATCGAAACCAAATCGGATCAAAATCGAAATCGATAAAAAACCGAAGTTCCTTAATGGATTGATTTGGTCTCCCTCATTCCTACACCGAAACCGATTCAACCCTACCGAAACCAAACCAAACCAATCAATTGACACCCCTAATGTGACTTGTCCTCCTAATGCCTATTGGGATTGTAATTTTGTACTTCCAACTAAAAGCCTTATTGCAAAATATGTCCACATTGAAGTGGACCATGGTGATCTATTAATCCTTGGATACTTAGGATTCCACCATCTATGTCCCCAAAATTTATCATTTTTAGTGAGAAATGAGAATTAGCCACTTGTCTATTTTTTTTCTAATCTGAAATGATTATTTTTTATTTTATTTTATTTTTGAAATAATTATTTTTAAATATTATTCTGTCATGTAGTGATATGAATTTCAATCATTGGAATGACAAATCATTTAAGCAGCAATGAATCATCAGTACATGGCAGAAGAAAGGCAGTTGGAGATGGAGCATCTCATCAGTTCCCATTAAGCCCATTAAGAAATGCAGTTGTAGTTATTGGATCAGAAAATCTTTGGGGCCAAGACTTCTGAACTTATCAATTGGTGGGTTCGTAACCTCCGAACACAAGACAGGTGATCATTTATGAACGTAAGGGACCATCCAGTCTAAGATTAAAAACCCTTTAATTTTATTTTCTTTTTTATAAAAAAAAAATCAGATTTATAGCTGATCAATATTAGTCACGATTGATACCAATGAAGTATTTGGGCTTGATATCAAAGGAGGGAAGCAAAAGGTATGAATGAAGAAACTTTTGTCTCATTTGTTCGATTGATCTCTGTCTAAACTCTCATTCTTGTGATAGTCGCCCGTCATTGATCTCTTTTTCAGATGGACATGAAAAATGCCTTCTTATATAGTGATATTCAAAATAAAATATATACATGAAGCCACATCTGTGATATCCTCATCATCCTCACCAGGAGTGTTGTTTACAACGTGCTTTCTGTGGTCTTAAACAAGCTTCATTATGATTGGCTTGCCAAGTTTAATTCCACAATCTCTGAGTTTGGTCTCTCGGCAAGTTTGTATAACAACGTTTTTTTCTTTTGGGGAGAGGGATAAGTATGCCGCCGATATCAAGTATGTTAGCGGATAGCACCAATAGGAACACATGATGGAGTATCATTCAGGAAGGATCTGAAGGTCATTTCAAAAAAAGGGAAGAGAGAGATAGACACAATGGGTGCTAGCATACTTGATATCGGCGGCATACCCAACCTTTTCCCTTTCTTTTGGGACTTCATTATTTTCTTGGTCTTGAAATTTCATCTACCATTGATGAATATTTGTTGTTGCAAGCCAAGTATGCATCTGATTTGTTATCCCGTGCAAGGTTCATTGATAACAAAACTACTGACACTCTTGATTTCAATACCAGGCTATGAGCTTTGTGTATCAATTTGAAAGTTAATTGTATTGTCATTGCCTATATGCTGTCCATCTTGTAAGCCAATTTATGATTATCCCTCAATTCACTCATTTTGTTATTGTTCGGATTCTCTCCTATGTCAAAGGCACACTCTTCCATGGCTAATTGTACTCTTCAGGTCCTCTCTTGTGTTGAGCGTCTATTTTGATGCTGACTGGACATGTGATCGATGCTACTAATCTTTGTTCAACAATGAGCTATCGTTTGCTTTTTAGCAACTCTCTAGTCTCTTAGGAACTTGTTTAGTATTGGATCTGAGTACCATGCTCTTGCTGATGCAACTTATAAACTTATCTAGCTATACTTTTTCCTTGAGGATTGCGACTAGTTTTCTCAACTTAGCTTATTGTGACGACAAGAGTGCTGCTCAGTTTATTCACAACGATGTGTTTCATAGACCCGATTAATTTTGAAAAGA
Organism: Macadamia integrifolia; assembly: GCF_013358625.1. Lineage (NCBI taxonomy): Eukaryota > Viridiplantae > Streptophyta > Magnoliopsida > Proteales > Proteaceae > Macadamia > Macadamia integrifolia. Next base: position 39,452 of record NW_024868943.1, read on the forward strand.
TAATGTAAAAAGACATCCCTACCCCTCTTTTCAAATTATCCTCTGTTTGGAAGTAAAGAATCATAAAGAGTATGATTCTCATATGGTGTTTGATTTACACATGGATTTCACTTAATTTCTCTCTTCTTTTAATTGATTTTTATTCTAAGTGAAGTCCATGTGTAAATCAAACATCGTATGCGAATAATTATCATACGAAGACTTGATCCACACTCAAAGTATATGGGGTGGTTACGGTTACTGAGGCAGTATTAGGTTATGTGGAAGCAATACATGCACACGTGCAGATGGTCAGCCACAGACATCTGATTTAATCGGTCAAAAAGCCAAAGAAGAATTAGATGGACCACTTGCGGTGGGATTCGTGCCTTTCTCCACTTTTTATATTTTAGTTTTCCTGGTAAACTCAACTTTCCATGGTTATTAAATTTTTTTGAGAGAAAGAAGAATAACGATACATGGTCGGTGACCCTTGCATCAATAGAGGGTCAATGAGGGGTCATTGAGGGATTAATAAGAAGTGGGTATTTTGTATTTTATAGAGGTGGGATCATCATTTCGTCCCTTTTGTTTCTTATTGCAGAGATCATGAGATGTGGTAGCATTTTTTTTCTATTTTTCCTTTTGGGAATAAGGACTTTATTCTTAAATGTGGGGATTGTGCCTAGACACATGGGGAGGGGTAAAATGATCATTTCACCTCTTATGAAAAGTGAAAAATCCTACCTTATTGATGTTTTCACATGTTCTCCCATTGACTTCATGCTAATGTAGGAACCACACTTTGAAACAAAGAACTCTTCACCATTTTTTTTTCTTCTATTGTCTTTCACCAGAACTTTGGAACACTTTTAGACACACAACCTTGAAATTATTCAAAGGAATCGTTCTTACTCACTCTAATGAGGCCCTAGAAAAAGACCTTCTCCAATGCATTGGGCACCCAACATGACATTTGACGATTTGAAGGATCTAAGGGTGCACACACATGTATTGGGGTGCATGTCCGAATCCTCATTGCCATTGGATGCAACTTTGAGCGCCCAACGCACTAGAGAGGAGCCGAATCTTGAAGCCCTTTGCTTACATCCGGAAGCTAGGGAGATGCAAACTATTTTTTTTCCATCTATTCTTATCAAGGTCCCATGGACCAACTAGGATGACAGCCCAAAACGTATATCTGTTTCAACTTCATTTAAATATATGATTATTTTTGGTCCTTTAAAATCAATGAGATTTAAATTAAAAAGTAGTAATAATAATAATAGAATCGAATTTTCTTCACCCATGGTGATTAAAGAATCATTCATTATTGTCAATTGGGTTGGTATACAATATGTACAAATCAAAATCAGACTCGAACTCGAATACTTTTCACAACCTCAAGATGAAACTGAATCAGACCAGTTTTGTTTCATTCGATCTATATGCGGTCTAAATTTTTAATTTAAATTATTTGGTTTTGCTCTATTAATTTACTTCTTCGATAGTTCTCGATCATTCATCGTTGATCCTATTAAATAGGGATAACTGGCCCACAAATCCTATAATTTGCATCCACTGGATAGATTTTCCTTGTTCGATTTTTCGGTTCTTGTAATTAGTGCTCTTTCTACGGCCACAAATTACTCTATCATGCTTACACATGCATCTTAGACGCCGTACTCTGTACAGCTAGTGTACTGCACAAGGATTTAAGGGATGGTATCAGTATCGGTATCGGTCTCTGTCGATATCAATCCGGATCAGATCGGTGGGTATCAGACGATTTTACCCTGCTTTTTATAAAAAAGTATTAATTTTTTTTATTATTTTACCCCTAAATCGATCCAGATAACCGAATCAAATAGGTTAGGGATCGAGGATCAATCTCAACCGATACCGATCCAATAGAACTGATACTTGAAACCATACTACTGCAACATTAGATGGGCTTGGTCTCGTAATACTTGTATTAATCTTTTGAGAAATTCTACTAAAAAAAAATATTGAGAAAATGATTCACACGCTGCCGGTGGTATATGGTATGTGTACTCTCATACATTCTCTCTTACCTGTAATTTTCTAACACTCTCCCCTTCTTCATAATGTGAACCCCCTATATCAAGGTTAATTCATGGTATTGGCATCGATATCACCAGCATACATGTCAGGCCGTGATCAAAACATAACATGAGTCTAATGAGACTGAAATTTTGTGTATAAGTGGACCTCGAGGCGTTTACATGTCAAGTTTCAACTAATCTGAGTTTCCAAGTGCTTTGGCACTATATTGAAAACGTAAAGGGTTAATGTTGGGAGAGGGCGGGGGGTGTGCAGGACTTATACAGGAAGGTATATCCATGGTTTCAAGTATCGGTCTAATTTCGGTCATATCAGTCATATCGGATTGGTATCAGCTGAAACCGATCCCCAATCCCTGACCAATCCGGATTGGTGTTCCATATCATTTCAGGAGTAAAATGGTAAAAAAATAGTACTTTTAAAAATAAAAAGGGTTGTGATAGACCGATACCAATACCATCCCCTAAATGCTTGGGTATATCTATATACAAGAAGATATATGGCCAATAAAAATCATACCCTGGACATCCAATGTTTACAATTACCATATTACTCTTTCGTGTGGTAAAAACACAAAATTCATTGATATAGAGTTTATGTCTTTTTGTACTATTTTTTTTTTCCCTTTTTTCTTGACATCCAAACATAGCCTAAAATTCAAATAAATAATTGAAACTGTGAAACTGTGAAACTGTGAAGTGTGAACCGCTTCAAAATCCACCTTAACTTGCATCAGAGAAAGCAGAAAATTGTGAATTTTTGGTGATACTTTGTGATACCTCCCGTGACTCCATTTAGTATCCTGAATCTCCTTGATTAGCTATATCTCAAATCTGACAGACAATCCCCAAACCACAACTCAATTTGGCTTCTGACGAAGATGTCACCACCGGCAATGATCTTCATCTTTTGGGTGTTCGCCAATCATCAACCAAGTAAAGGGTGTTTTTGTAAATGACAAAGGGGATTTTGGACCAAACATCCAACCACCTAATTGGTGTTAATTTCGGTTCGCCCTAGTTTAACCCAGTTGTATTTTTCTCGAACAAGTCAATCAAGGGCTTTGTTTGGTTGAAAGGGAAATAAGGGAAAGAAAAGTGAAGAGAAATATTTGTATTTCTTGTAAAATATATTTCACTTCCTAGAAAATATTTTGAATTTTCTTGCAACTAGGTACCTAAACTGAATCATCCTGGAAATTGCATTTTACTTCTTAGGGAATTATTTTATTTCTCTTGCAACCAAATAGAGCCCAAATGGGTAAATGATTACGGGAAGTTGGAAGGGACTTTGATCCTCTGTGGTGCAATAGGGCGTCTGATGCACATCCAAAGTCCATAAAAGCCTTGGGCTACGTGAGACCGCCTTGAGATCCATGCCTGAGCGTTTCTGACCGTTAAATGTACGCTAGACACCTTGCTGCACCACAGAGGAATTCAATCCAGTTGAAAACCTCAAAAGGCCAAAATTTTGACCCATTTTTTGACCAAATTCAACACATTTTATTAGAATCTGGTTCTCAAGGGAAAGGAATCAGTATCAATTTAGCTTGGTTCAACCAGCTCACCAGGTCTGATTAGAAAACAAATGATTTTCAGTTCTTCATTGGGAAATAATAAAAAGTGTAAGAGAGTTTTTCTCCACCGCGCAAGCAGGCAATTGGAAGGTTCACCACACCATTCTAGTTAGGGTTCACAAACCTCTATGAGGTTTTAATATGTTCCTTAAAATACCCTCCTGATATCCTCCTACGCACATTTGAAGCCCCGCAATCAACAGATTCCCCTTCACTGTGGCGTAAGAAAAACTCTGGTCTAAAAATTTAGTTTTTGGAAGCAATAACAGGAGTACCACATACTATTAATACAAACAGTGCCTAAAAATAAAAATGAAAAGTTTCTTATTAATCAGAATTCAATAACTATATCAAACATACACATTTTTATATATATCACTATGAATAGGATTGAGAAATCTTACATCTCCATCTCCCATTCACCTATATTAGTGGCCACTAACATTAGTAATTCACCACATTACATATCATATATATTACCCAAAAACCACACCATCAAATTGATCATTCTTCATGGTTTCACATACTTTTTATCTGAAGCACAAGGTGTATCAGAGCCAAGGGTATGATAGTTCACATATCGACTAGGACCCGATGAATGCCGGAGCCCTTTTGGTAGACAGCTCTTGATCTCTCCATCTTGGTCAAAGACATGTCTCTTGTGATCAGGTAGTTTTGGTTCTAAGGTGGTGTAGTTCTTTGATTCAGAAGCCAAAGGCCTTATTGCAAGTGCAACTCTCAGTGAGGAAGTGGCGATGATGAGATCATCAGGAGGGGATAATAGTAAAAGGATGAGGAAGAGGAAGAGAAGAATGGAGGGATGGTGAGGAGTAGTAGCAGACATTCTTTGAGAGAGAGGGGGAGATGGAGAGGGAGAGGGAGAGGTGAGAGTGAGTGGTTTATAAGGGTTTTGGAGATATATGAAAAGTGAAGAAGAGGAGTTCTTATATGGGCTCGTGACTAAGCTGCCCACACAGCTGCTCATGGCTGGCATAGTTGTTGGTCTGTGAATCATAGTTGTAACTTGTAAGAAGAGGTGTCTTTTTGACCAGAACAGGTGAGGTGATACCCGTGTTCTCCATTAGTTCCATTTTGCTATTTCCCAAGTTTTCCAAAGTCAAATTCTTCACTACTTTGCTTTCTACTATCAAACCCATGTAGTTATTAATCTCTTAATGATACTTAAGCTAAGGGTGTGTGTTGGTGTGATCCAGAACTGAATTGAGAGCTGAATTTGTTCTAAAAATCGATACTCAAAGCGAACCTACTTGGTTTAGTTCAATTTCGATTTGACATTAATCAGTCCTAACTTGTTTCTCATTTAATTAGAAAATTATAATTAATAGAGATCTAAATGATGGTCCATTAAAGCCAGCGATGGGCAGGTTTGGGTTGGCAACCCAACCCAAAACTTAGACCGGCTTTTAATCGTGCAATGAATAGTCAAATTAACTCAAAAAAATTCATTTCCCACCCAACCCAGGTTTAAGAACCTAGAATCTGACACACTATTAGCCTCCATAGATTATAATCCGAATTTGGCATTTTGAATCAGTTGAAATCGACCGAAACAGATGGAACCCTATAAATTGAAATCGGGAGGAAGCATGGATTTCTACTGATTTATGATTTTTCGGAGTTTTTTTTATTCAAAATACTTGTAAATCTTGCTATAAGTAGTATGTTTCATTGATTTCCTACCATTTTCACTGACTAAAAGAAGAAAATATGGAAAAAAAAAATAAAAAATGAAATCGAATAAACCCATGGCCGATTCAAAAGAGGGTTTGCAGGAATAAAACACAATCGAAATTGGGGTCGACCAATTCTTATGTGAACCGACCAATTCTGATCTGTTTTTGAAACCATGGCACTGACCTGGCCAGGATTACTCCGGTTGGATCGGGAACAAATTAACCATAAGGCCGTAGGTATCATTAATGGTTTTGTGGAGGTCAGTTTTGTCTTTTAACAAAATAATTTAAAACTAATTGAAGTTTTATTTGGGTTGTTAACCTTAACCATCTCTTAAACCCTAATCTCTAAGCCATCATATGGATGTGGTTCAAGTCTCTCTCATAACATAAAGTCAACGTTAAACAACCAGGTGGAAGGATTTCATTAGGCCACGTATTCTCAATGGTTTGACCTTTACACGTTCATCCCCAATCTTCTTCTTCTTTTTTTTTTTTTTTTTTTTTTTTTTTTTTGATAAGTAGGGAGGGAAGTAGGTAACAGCTAGGAGACTCGAACTCGAGACCTCCTAGTGAGCATGGGTTTTATACACACCACAGCTCACCAACTGCACTAAGCAGTTGTTGTAATCCCCAATCTTCTTCTCCAGTGCCAAACGCAACAATGAGTAGGATTGTCTACGACAGTAGGCCACCTACCAACAACTGTCTTGTACTAATGCCATGCGGCAAGATCTAGACCTTTGGATTAGAAGTTGCCAGTCGATAAAGTTACACGTGTCCAGCATCATCGGACAGGTAAATTTTCCATCAGATTCGTTGAAAAGTGGTGTTGGGACAGGACGGGAGTGGATCAAATCCCTACTACATTAAAATTTAGTAGAAGGATGGAGGAGGAAAAAATAAAATAAAATAAAATAAAGAGAACATAAAAATGGTACATATTTGTTGGGGAGGATTTTATGTGCGGAAGCGTGGCCTATGCTAGCATTTTCTGTGTCTTTCTTCTCTCCCATAGAGGAGTAGAGATGTCATTTTCTAAGAGGGGATGAGAGAGATATACACAGAAAGTTCTGGTGTTCCCGAACAAAATATTTTCCCTAAGAGAGGGTTTTTCGAGCAAGTGGCATACAGGAGTGTACTAATGAGGTGAGACAAAATAATATCATATTTTGAAGGGTAATCAGGTCATTTTGTGGGAGGATAAATGAGATAGACATAGAAGTGTTAGCATACCCTACCCAACATCATAGAGATTCTTTTCCCATATTTTTTTATACCGATGTTCATCTCTCTCTCTTATTTGAAAGTTTGTTGTTAAAGAAATACACTTGTAAATCAAATAATTGGTTAGTGATGATTATTTTACCTTTCTTTTTTCTTAATATTTTATTCATATTTTGTAAATCATTAAATTTTTCCTGAGGGAGAGTTTTTTGTGCAAGGGTGAGGCCCCTATATCAACACCCGGGGGAACAATAAGAACACACAGGGAAGCATCAACAGGGAAAAATTTGTACCTTTCATTGGGGATCGGGTGGTCATTTTACTCCATCCTGAGTCTAGATAAGTGCATTCTTATCATTAACTTGGACTGCTAGTCATAGGAAATTCCAAGATCAGTCCATCTTTTAAAACATTGATCAAAGTATCATACATCTGAAATCTTACATTTGATGATCAAACTAATCAATGCAACCAATTACATCTAAGATTTTGATCTAATGGTTGATATGTCCAGATATGAATCTAGATCTAATGGTTCAAGTTTAAAAGAAAAATCCAGATCTCAATATCTATTTTCCCAGAATAAAACCATGAATTAGACAAACCAAGAAATAGAAATCAAAGGGATCAATTGGGAGGAGAAAGAGAAGTGATCAAAGGGTGTTATGGAGGAGATGAAGCAGGTTATAAGATGGGAGAAAAAGTATGGACTAAAATTAGGAATCAGTTAAGGAAAAAAAGGAAGAAAGAGAAGACAAGTGCAGCTGAAAAGAAAACAGAGAGAAATAAGTTATGAAGAAATAAGAGAGAAAATCCCTTACCATTGAGAGGAGGGAGAGAATGGAGCCACATAAGGCAATAACCAAACAAATAAAACTAACCCATTCACCATAATTGATAGAAGAATATTTACAATGCTTATTTAGACTCCATTTGGTAACATTTCTGTTCTGAAATTGTTTTCTTTTGATATACCCATCTTTTTTTGTTTATGTTCTGAAACTACGTCGTTATTTGACTCTAATTTAGCATTTGGTAAACCTATTCTAGATCAGTCCCAGAATAGAATAAAACAACAACGGCATATGATAAAATTTGTTCCGGAACAATTTCTTAACATTGTTACCAATGTTTATAGAAATATCATTATTATCATAATTAACCCAAATAATTATGTAAATGTCATTACCAACAAAGGCACATAACAAAAAATTACGAAAATGCCATTACCATTCCACTCTCCTAAAATAATTATAGACATGTCATTACATCTACACAAATTGAAAAAATATAGACATTTGGATTAAATTACGATTAAACCAGGCCACGTGGCAAATTCTAAGCAGTCATTAACAAGAAAATTGCGATTGAAGCTTCAGGAGCTAGTATGAATCTCCACTTTTGTTCAAGTTTAATAACAGTATCAAGAATGTCTCTTAATATCCTTGGATGATTCTCTAAGTCTCCAATTGCTCCTTTCAAATATCCTTTGAAAACTATTTACCATATCTACTCCTACTTCTACATGATTTCCTTCGTCAACTAACTTCGCCATGAATAGGTGAATCAAAAGAGTCTTGATGGATTCAAACCACCATCCCCTTAAAACATGCTTGAGACATGCTTGTGTTCCAAGTGCTCTACCGATTGAGTTAAAGACCCATAAAGTAGAGTTATCAAGTAAAGAAGCAATAAGAGTACAAGAACACCACTTCTTATTTCTTATTTCTATAGAATTTCACATCTTTTAAGTGAGTTGAATTTCATAAAACTACAAGAATGCTATTTTCAATTGAATGAAT
>NW_024868944.1:0-67511 GCF_013358625.1 Macadamia integrifolia
GCAGCTCACCCCATATGGATTGTTGTTTTTATATTGTGAACCAGAGCTGAAACAGGACAGGATTTTAGCAATAGTTGTTAGGCTTTATCTATGAGACACTGGGATGTGGATAGATGTCACTTATTATTTGTGATTTATTTAAATACAGTTGGATACAAGATGTAAATATTATTTATCTGTGAGTTTTTAACAATTGAGCCTGTATAATTGTAAGTGTCATTATAGAAAATCACCAACAATATTACTATGTGTATGACTGTATATGTGTACTCTAATTTTGTGGTAGTGATCATGTGGCATTTGTGACCTATTAATTGTTTCTATGATCCGAATAGAGGTAGGCTGACTGTGTTTGGGAATCTACTGCCGCATACCTTGGTCTATAAGAGACGAGGTGTGACAGTTACTATAGGAGTAATGATTTGTATACCCCATTATCTATTATTATGAGTATATTGTGTATGTTACCAAGGGTATGCTACCCGGGGATGACTAACGTATATTGAGTGGTTATCAAGGTGACATTTTAGCATGAGAATCAAAGTAAGTGGAACGTATTTGGATTGGTGTTATGTCATACCTCACTTAATGGGGAAGGAGGAGTGAGTGTATGGTGGATTCTCTCACTTAACATGAGGAGGAGTGAGACTACACATATGAAGGTAGTGGAAGTGTTGTGAAATGATGATGTGAAATATGGCGGATGAGTGAATTTTACAGTGTGTAAATAATAAATGGTATTACTTATGTGTTCGTGAAAATATTTATATTCTTTCTACCAAACAAAAATATTTCTATTTTGATTATCTCATATGATATGCATTGATATACCCAAAAAACATCATATCATCAGATGGCCAACACGTGGCATGGAGGAACATACGAAACGCCTAAAGACAACCATAAGAGGGAGGGAAAGCATGCTAGATCGTGGAGTCCCCATAATCACTGCCACTTTATAAGGACACACTCGTCCTCAACCTCAACTTCTCCTAGACGTGAGAAGGAGGGTAACCCATTCAGGAAGGACTCCCACACTCAACCTAGACGATTAGTCAAGTAAGAAGCACGATCCCACCTTTCCGTTACCTAAGAAAGCTACTAACCGTCTAAAAGGAACCCCATACTATAAATAGGAAAAGACCCCTAAGGTACATACACTTCACTATCTCTCATACTATACTGCTTTCTCCTCACCCCTAGTTCATTACTGTTGCGAGGAAGGCTAACTTGAGCGTTGGAGAATCCCCTCTCAGAGTACACTCTAGGACTCTCTTAACTTAATCTACCTGTGTAGAACAAATATACTTGCTGATCGATTTTCTGACGCAACATATTGGCACCGTTTGGGGGAAGAGAGACAAGCAATAGGCTTGATATGGTGAAAAGACCTACCAGAGAAAGAAGACTACCACCCCTGCACCTAACATGAATCTGAATTCAAAAGTTCCACCTCCAACCATGAACCCTGTCGCTGCAGGCTCATGATGGGCCAAGCCGCAAAATCCAACAAACCCAGAGCCACCAGGAGAGCCATCACGACGGTGATCACAATAACGCACTACCTGACCCTCAAGGTCCGACCAGGGGTCAAGTGGCCATTACAATGGCACAGTCTGATGAGTTACAGTAATGATTTCATTACCATTTGTGGCGTGTCTAGGGCAATCACCCAAGTGCTTGACAAGGCGGCACCAAGCCGAAGTGTTCATGCCTCGCAAGGCCACGAAGAAGCAAATAGCAGCCCTGGCTTAGCTAGTTCTAGCCATAACCCTCACAATCATGTGAGGAAGGATCCAAATATGGTTGGAGAAGTAAAAATCGTGGCTCCAGTAGCTCAACGAGAGGAACCCAGCAGTTGAGGGAATGATGAGTCACTGAAGCGAATGATTCTAGATCTTTAGGAAGAGATTAGAAAAGTCTCATGGAACCAAAAGGGAGCTGTGGAGCCCGAGCTCACCAATGATACAGCCCTAGCCGATGAAGTTTTCAGAGACCCACTCCCCGTGAGATTCAAAATACCAAAATACGATATGTATAATGGCACCACATATCCAATGGATCATCTGGAAGGCTTTAAGACCGTGATGCAATTCCATCAGCTTTTGAACATATCATGTGCCGAGCACTCCTTCTCACCTTTAGGAAGTTGGCCCAAACGTGGTATAATCAATTTCCTCCGAAATCTATTCATACTTTTTGAGAGCTGAGCCAAGTCCTTGTTAGGGTCTTCTTGAGCAGCAAGGCCCTTCCAAAGATGTCCGTAGGTCTAATGGCTGTAAAGCGACAGAAGGACGAGTCTCACTGAGCGTACATGAAACATTCAACCAAGAGAAGCTGGAAGTAAGAGACCTGGACACAAACATGGAGTTTGCAACCCTCTTGGGCGGGGTCAAGGATAAAAGCTTAAAGTGGTCCCTTACTAAAAGAGCACCACGGAATTTATCCGACCTGAAGGCCCATTACGACAAATACATCCGTGTAGCAGAGGCTATGGAGGAAGGCAACGAGGAAGTTGGCAGAAAGTTCAACAAAAAGAGGGGTAAAGATAAAGCACCTTAAGAGGGGCGAAGCAAGAAACGTCGGTTTGACAGAAACTCTGATCTACCCAAGAGCCTCCCAAAACATTTGAGAGCTACACTCCTCTCTCCCAAAAAGGGTCACATATCTTGATGCAATGGCCAGGAAAACTCGGTGGTCATCTAGAAAGGAGAAACATGAAAAAGTTCTGTCGTTTCCATAACGATCATGGTCACGACACTGATGATTGTTGGCATCACAAGGGAGAAATCAAGAGCCTTATCCATAGAGGTTACCTTGGCTAATTTGTAAGCAAGCAGAGCCACGATGAACAGAGCAGCCAAGCCAATAGAGATGGCCGAAGGCCCAATCGACGAAGCCGACAAGAAGAAAGGGAAACTGAAAGAAGGGGAAGTCAGGAAAATAGAAGGCAGAATGGAGGAAGACAAGACAACCATGATTTGTACCCTATCCCATATGTTCCCCTGCGAGAAGTTGTTACAATCTAAGGGGGACCTGTCACCGATGAAAGCTCGACCCCATCCCAAAAGGCCAAAGCCTATTCCAAAAGTGTTAATGTAACCAAGTGGTCGAATAAGAAGAAGAATATGGGGTAGGTCATAACCTTCTCAGATGAAGATCTAGCGGGAGTCAAAGTTCCACACGAGAAGATTCCAACCTAAACAAAGCCTTCGAGGCAGCCAGTAGAAGAACTTACTTTAGCGGACAACATTGAAGGAGACAACAACAACAAACAAGTCCGAATTGGAGCTGTTCTGTAGGGCACCTGACACAACGAGATGATAAACTTCTGAAGGGAAGACATCTTGGGAATAGCTCGTGAAGTCATCGAGCATAAGCTGAGTGTCGATCCACTAAGGAAACTTGTCCAACAGAAGAAGAGATTGCTCTCTCTCAAAAGACAAGCAAAGATAGATGAGGAGGTTGACAAACTCTTAGAGGCAGGATTTTTCAGGCTTATCTACTATCCCGAGTGGATTGTGAATATGGTAATGGTCCCCAAGGCAAATGGCAAATGGAAAATTTGCATAGATTTTATAGATCTAAATAAGGCATGCTCGAAGGACAGTTACCCTCTGCTGCAGATCGATCTTATAATCGATGCCACCTTGAGACATGAGATGTTAAGTTTCATTGATGCATACTCAGACCACAACCAGATAAAGATTTATGAGCCTGACATCCCAAAGACGGCTTCCATCATTGAGAGAGGCCAATATTGCTATGAAGTGATGCTGTTTGGATTGAAAAATCTGAGTGGGACATATCAAAGACTGGTGAACAAGCTTGTCAAGAACCAGATTGGCCATAACATATGTTGACGATATTCTCATTAAGAGCATGAAGGCAGATGACCATATAACCAACCTAAAAGAAGCCTTCGATGTCTTGAGAAGTATAACATAAAGCTAAACCCCGTTGAATGCGCGTTTGGCATTACCTCAAGCAAATTCCTCTAGTATATGGTCTCTAAGCGAGGAATCGAAGCCAACCTGGCCAAGATAAAAGCCACCCGAGACATGATCCCATTGCAGACAATCAAAGAAGTCCAAGAACTTATAGAGCGAGTGCCAGCTCTGAGCAGCTTTATGTCAAGATTAGTCAAGAAGTGCCTATAGTTCTTTAAGACGCTAAAAGGCAACAAGTGATTCGAATGGACTGAGGAGTGTGCAAGGCCATTCGACCAACTTAAAGCCTACTTGGAATCGCCACCACTACTTGCAAATCTAGAATCGGGAGATGACCTATAAGTCTATCTTGTGGTGTCGTTAGTTGCAATGAGTATTGTCCTAGTGAAAGAAGAAAAGAAAACACAGAGACCAATGTACTATGTTAGCCGAGTGTTGTTGGATGTAGAGACCAGGTACCCAGGGATCAAGAAGATAGCCTATGCCTTGGTTATAGGGACAAGGAAACTCAGACCCTATTTCCAAGCCCATACAATTGAAGTTTAGACAGACCGACCACTGAAGAAAATTCTGCAAAAGCCCGCTATGTCGGGAAGGTTAGTCAATTGGGCCATCGAACTTAGAGAATTCGATAGCAGATATAGGCCCTAAACCACCATCAAGGCACAGGCTATTGTAGATTTCATGGTGGAATGCATCACTCCTGACGGTGAAGAAGTAGATTAGCTTGAAGAGGAAAGATTAAAAGCCACTTGGATACTCTATGTTGATGGATCCTACAAACTGGATGGGAGTAGTGCGGGCCTAATCTTAATAAGCCCAAAAGGATTCCAAATTGAGTATGTTCTAAGGTTTGATTTCCTGGCATTAAACAATGAATCAGAGTATGAGGCGCTCCTGGCAGGAATAAGACTGGCTAAGGCCCTTGTCATGAAAAGCATAATTACAATGACTCCCAACTCATCGTAAAACAAGTTAATGGTGAGTATGAAGCAAAAGAATCAAGGATGGTTGAGTCCCAAAAACCTAAAGGAGGAAGTAAACTTCGAAGATTTTGAAGTACGCCAAATTCCCCAATCTGAGAACACCAGCACTGATGCCTTCTCTAAGGTAGCTACTTTTGAATTCGAACAGCTCAGACGAACGGTCTTTGCAAAGGTCCTTCAGTGACCCAGTATAGCAGAAACCAAAGAATTAATGCAGATTGACAACAAACCATGTTGGATGGACCCGATTATCGACTACCTGGCAGGAGACATACTACCCGAGCGAAAAGAAGAAGCTAGGAAAGTCAAAGTCAAGTTGGTAAGGTTTACTCTGATAGAGGGAGAACACCATAAGAGAGGCTTTACGATGCCATATTTAAAAAGTCTGAGGCCCTCCGATGCGGAACTGGCTCTCCAAAATGTACACGAAGGAATCTGTGGCCAACATTTGGGGGGCAGAGCCGTAGCCCAAAATGTCCTAATGAGTGGATTTTATTGGCAAAAAATGCAACAAGAGGCCATGAATTTTGTACGAAGTGTCAATATTTCGCCCATGTTGATCACCACCCCTGTAATACCCTACTTCTTAAACCCGGTCGGATTACACGGTTGACTCAGTTTAACTATGCAGGACCCAAACCGGAGAGAGATAGAGCGGGCTCATTATGGACTATGATGGCAAGGGTGACCTTAAACACCGGCTGGCTTGACAAGTTCGAGCCAGTGCCAGAAGAGACGGGAATACCCAAGCCGTGTACATGCACCTATCATAAGGCCATGTACAGATAAAGCAGGTATGTAGCCGTATATTAAGGTGCATACATATATTACATCGTATGCCAGGGGTGGGGTTCGCGTTGAGGCCCGAACTCTGTCAAAATCCCAAGTTTTGGCCCTCAGGTGGGTGGACAGGTGGGCGCATCCACCCACCTGAGTGACCCATCCATGTGAATTAGTAGTTAACTAAGAAGTATATATATAGCATTTATGATTTTCTTTTCTTTTTCATTTATGACCCTCGTACGTTGGTGAGGATAGTAAAGAGGAGAGAGAAAGGAAAGGAAAGAAGAAAAGAAGAGAAGAGAAGGAAGAGGAAGAAGATATGGATTTCAGCGGCGCCGAGGCTTGATCTCCCCATTCCGGCGCCGGAAGAGTGATCTTCAACACTAGATCTACATTTAGAGGTAAGCAAAGTTGGGTTCCTTAAACATTCACCATACCCAAGTAAAACCCTTGATTCGAGTAGTGTTTATTGAGATCTTGTAAATCCCCTTTGAAATGATGAATCTAAGGTTTAATAGATGATTTATGTGTTGATCTTGAAGGATTTGAAGAGGTATTGACAAGGTTGGAGAAGCGTTGTGGATTTGAAGTGATTTTGTGGGTTTGAAGGTGTTCTTGAGCAAAGAAGGTATGATGGCTTCCCATCACTTGTATATAACCTAGATCTAGGTTAGAACCATCCTATAAGACATTGAAAGTGTGAAGAAATGGGTTTGAAAAAGCCCCATTTGAATCCCCAAAGAATGGAGGAAGTTGGGAAGAAACAACAGTTTTTCCGTCAAGACCGATGGGTAAGACCGGTGGGCCATCTGGCCCGCTTGTGGGCACCCACCTGAGAGGGCAGGGCCTTCGGACACAACCGGCGGGCCAGATTGGTGGGCTAACCAGCGGGCCACCCTGCCCATCGGTCTTAGCAGACCCCCCTGGCCCAACCGGTGTGCCAATCGGTGGGCCAACCTACCCGCCGGTCCAGACCGGTGGGCCAGACAGGTGGGCTGTCTGACCCACCTGAGAGGTTCTGAATGTGATTTTTCCATCCGATTGGGCCCGAATCGGACGTGTGACCTTCTTTTAGGATTCTAAACATGATCGTGTCATTGGATCGTGCTAATTTTGATTCCAAAATGGTGAAATACTAACCCCACTCACTCATGTTAGGTTCACCAAATCCTACGCTTCTCGCACCGGATCTCACCCGTACCGAACGGGAATCCTTGTACACTACAGGTAAGTGGGGAGAGGACGTTTGGCCTTGTTTCAAGGTATTGTTTGGCATTCATTTAATTGTATCTAGTCTAGTCATGCCATTATGAAAATGCTATATAGATTAGTCATCCTCACATTGTTATGCATGTGTGCTATGTTTACTTTCTAAATGCCAAGTGATGAGATGCTTATGTGATTGAATGTTGACATCATTGTACATGATGCATTAATAGACTAGATGCCGTAGTCGGCTTGGAAACGAGTGCATTGGTGGCCCGTGGATGGGACGCGGTGGCACTATACAATCGTACTATTGTCATATAGGAGCATGCGGTTTAGGATTTTCACCATCCCGTGCTACGAACCTTCCCAACAGGGGTTAAGATTTTGGGTTACATTTAGGGGGAAGCAGTGGTCGCGGTTGTCGGGTCACTGTGGCGGTTAGATATTACGCCCGGCTGGTCATTAGGACAGTCGGTAACCCCGGTGGTATATTCAAGAGGGCCAATCGTACTGCTTTTAAATTACTGGAGCCAGCACCTTTAATTTCAGTCATTTACTTTTCTGTTGAGAGCCGGTGGTCGGCATGTTTTTACTTTTCCGAGCACTCACGGTGGGGCCTTCTCCGACAGCCCTATGGACGTATCGCGGGATGGAGTTTGCAGCTTGTACCCTGAGTATACGCGCACTGTGGCTGTAGTAGCACTAAACCAAAGACTTAGTAATGTTGCTTAGGTGGATGTGATTTAAAATGTATTGCATAGCATGTAGTGCATATGATTGTGTTTGTTGTGTGGACTGCTGTGTGGTCCATCTTTCCACTTACTGAGCTAGTGAGCTCATCCCACGTGTGCACCCATTTTTAGATGATTTTGTAGGTCATACATCTGAAGAGCACGGGATGGGTCTCACAGTTGAGTTCCCCGAAGAGGACTGGTGGGCTCCTGAGGAGTTAGAGCACGGCACTGATTGTTCGTGCGAGAGTTGTGCTGCGGGACCGCAGTTCTAATGCCGAGCTGAGCTCCACTTTTGAGGCTGAGCTGAGCTCTACCATGTGATGCCGAGCTGAGCTCTAGCCTTTGATACTGAGCCGAGCTGTATACTCTAATTTTTTATGGTTTCCTGCATGTACTTGATATGTGAATTGTACTTTTATTGTGTAAATATCATGCCTTCAGGACCACATGTATATAACTATTGTATCACAATTCGGGTATCAAGTATTATGGGAGTATTCACAGGTAAACCAAGTCTTCCGCTGATCTGATAATCTTTTATTAGTTGTGTGTATGCTGTGGTGGAATACAGTATCAGATGATCCTGATAGGTTTGGGTTAACCGGTGTTAACCCGGTCACTGGCCCGGTTCAGTGTGAACAGGGTGTGACAAGCCCACAACCCGAATTTTGAACCTCAGCAGTCTGCTACCTTTCACTATGTGGGGGATGGATATTCTGGGACCCTTCCCACTAGCAACTCGGCAAAGGAAGTTTATCATAGTAGTTGTTGACTATTTCACCAAGTGGGTGAAAGCCGAACCATTGGCCACAATAACAGAGAAAAAGGCTGAAGAGTTCTTTTGCCACTCAGTCATCTATAAGTATGGTATTCCCAGAATCCTCATAACGGATAATAGAAAACAGTTTAACTGCAAGGAGTTTAAAAGTTTTTGCGAATGGTTTCAGATAGACCACAAGAAGACATCGGTGGGATACCTAGCCTCAAATGGGCCGACGGAGGTCACCAATAGGCCCCTACTCGATGAAAACAATAAAAAAATTAGAAAAGTCTAAAGGACTCTGGGCTGAAGAGCTGCTAAACATCTTATGGGCATATAAGACAACTTACAGGACTACTACAGGAGAAAAACCCTTCATGTTAGCATATGGAATAGAAGCGATCATCCCAGTAGAAATCGTATTAACCTCACACAGAGTGCAATAGTATGATGAGAAGGGTAACGAGAAGGGACTTCAAGCTAATCTCGACCTGATAGATGAGGTAAGAGAGCATGCCCAAGTCAGCTCACGACTTACCAGCAGAAAGCTGCCAAGTACTACAATGCTAGAGTTAAGGAGAGGTTGTTCAGAGAAGGTGACCTAGTCCTAGAAGGACCAAGGTCTCTGATCCGAAGAACCAAGGAAAGTTGTCACCCAACTGCAAAGGGCCCTATCGAGTTCCCAAGATAATACGATCTGGATTATATCATCTGGAAACTCCAAGGGACAGGAAGATAGAGCAGGCCTGGAACTCGAAGAATTTGAAAAAATACTACCAGTAGTACATTTACTTAGCATTCTAGTAGTACTTAGCACTTTACTTCAGTTCACTTTACCTAGTTTTTGTTTCAAGTCTACCTAGTGTTTCCACTCGCACTCAGAATTTTAAAAGTTGATTGTTTTGGCACACTATGCTTTATTGACACTAAATGATGAAAGAAGCGAGCAAGCAAGCTAAGAAGATCCAGAGCTTGACCATACAAAAATGAGACTGAGCATAATGGGCTGAGTAAAAGTCTATTAAGGCACGTGCTCAAAAGCCAGAGCGCCCAACCTCTAGCTTAAAACCGAGCATAATGGACCGAGTAAAAGCCTATTAAGGCATGTAATCAAAAGCCCAAGTGCCCGACCTTCTAACTTGAAGCTGAACTTAAAGGGCCGAATAAAAGCCCAATAAGGTGCATGCCCAAAATCCTAAGAGCAACTTAAACCACTTGAAGAGAAAGACAAGCCACTTGAAGAGAAAGACAACAAACCAATCTATACTTCGAAACTCTTTAGTGTGCAAGTTTCCAACTCGGCATAAAAGCCATCAACATAGAAGACCGAGGTCGAGATAAGTAAGATGCAAAAAAAAGGGGGGGGGGAAGTTCCAACATTCGAGTCAACAACCAAGTCTCTCACAAAAGGAACTTCTTTAAAAATTCACCAAGTCTCTTACAAAAAGAAGGCCTAAGGGCCATTACAAAAGGTAATTGCAAAAGAACAAGAAAAGATCCTTGGCTATTCAGTGTCGTGCTTGTGGACTTTGGCGTCGAGCTCCTCCTCAAGGTTTTTAGTGTGCTCCTTGTTAGCTCCACCATGGTCGAGAGTCGTGAGCAAGGGTTGATTAGCAAGGCCCTCAATCTCAGCATCTTCGGCCCCTACCCAGCACCAGTCACTAGTCTCCTCCCCCTCCTCATCGTCATTACTTAGGGAGAAGGTGATATGACAAGTCAAAAAATCAACCTCGGTATACCATTGTAGGACCCGACTGCTGACATCGACTACACTTGACACAAATGAACTTGAGCCCGCATTCGCGATGTCGTCCGAAAAGGCCTTAGAATCCTTTTATTCCAACAAGCCCTGAACCTTAGCAGCAGCAATGGCCTCGACCCTAGCTTTGTCGGCTATAGATAGTCTCCTCGCTAATTTTTCCTCGGCTTTCTCCTCCGACTTCCTAGGGTCAGACTCAAGCTCAGAGATCCGGTTTTCAGTGGTAGTGAGCTCCTTTTCCGCAGCAACATGAGCATCATGGGCCTGGGAAAGCTCCTCTCGAGCCGAGCAATGGTCTCGGCCACATAATTCATAGTCTCTATCAAAGTTATACAACAAAGAACGGCCGAAGAAAGTACGAATAAAAAAAAGAGGAGGGAGAAGGTTAAGAAGCGCTACTCTCCTTGGAAAAAGATCAATAGGTGTTCGATGCTAGGACCTCGTTCGTCAAGTCCCCCACTAATGCCTTGTCTCAAGGAAGATGACCCTTAACCAGAAAATCCTGAGCGGCCCTTGGGTTGCCAATGGTTGTGTCCTCAGTCTTAAGCACATATGGAGGAACAAATGTGACCTCCCCTCAAGGAGTCCAAGGAGTGTTAATTCGAGTCCGAGTGGCCGAGGCCTTAGGCGGACTGTTCAAGACCTCAGCTTCCATAGGCTCAGTACCATGGACTACGGCTAGAGCTTCTCCCCTTATCGCTAGCAACAATGTCGGTGGCCTTCCTCTTTGGGGCACGGTCTTGTGCTTCCTTTTGTCATGCCAATGCTTTCTTAGCCTTCTTCAGGGTGATCCTTACCTTGTACATGGCAGAATCTACAACCACTGTCAAGAAGAAAATGAGATTTAGTACCAACTAAATTCAAGGCTAGGCTTTACTTCCAAAAAGATGGCTAAGGGACTCACCTAGGCTAAGTCCTAGAGCATGCAAAAGCCTCTCGCCCACGAGTTCCTTTGCCTCAACTGGCGGGTGAAGACTCAATTTGGCCATCACAAGGGACTCTTTCTCAAATGTACTCAGAGGAGCCATTTCATTGGCCAGCTTAACGTTTGGGACCAACCATGCCGTGCAAAAAGGGAACCTCCTTCACCCCTAGATTTGAAAAAGAAGAACTTCCAATTTTTTATCGAGGACGGAGACTTGCCTATAATTCAAACATCCTTACGATGCCAAAAACTGAACCATGCATCCTCGGTAGGGTGACAAAACAAGGCGAAGCAATTCACAAAGAATTCAAGATAAATCTCTCGACAAAGTCGGTCAAAACATATAATAAATGCCAAAATATCATGATAAGAATTCAACACGAGCTGCGTAGGAACTATCCCATAGTGCCGAAATATCTCAACAAACAAATTATGAAGCTAAAGGCGAAGGCCCACCTTGAAGGACTCCATGGAAAAGCAAGCCTCGCAAAAGTTCCTAAAGCTTGCGATCTCAGGAATCAAGGGCAACCTAACTTCATAGGAATCAAGGGCAACCTAACTTCATAGGACTCGGGAATGTCATACAGGGTAGGGATATACTCCATATCACACTGCTTCAAAGTGTCAACTACGTATAAAGCCACAACCTCTAAGGAGGTCTCAGCTAAGGCCGCAGCCTGAGCTCGATCCTCAAGGTACGTGGCTTGGACCATGTCCCCACAATGGTGGGTAGAGGACGAGACCTCATTATCACTATGCATCCTAGAAGAGGAAGGATGAGAAGAAGAAGAACCCGAAGAAGATCAGGTAAAGCCCTCGCGGGCATAGGTATTGTGCCCCGATGAGTTTGAGGGCGTCCAACTAATGGCCCCTGCGAGGTTAAAGGAGGAGGATGACATGATAAATAGTGAGAACAAGGTTGAGAATTACTCATAGATAAAGGAGGGGGTGCCAAAAATAAAACCCGAATTGTCGACCACACCTAACGGGAAGACAGGCGACTTGAAAGACGAAGAGAAAACCTCCGAGTTGAATGGACCAAATGGAGATCTCTGATTGAAAATATGAAGTATGGCTAGGTATCCCATTCCCTTATATAGATCCTAACTCCATTAAAGATGAGAGGGAGGAAACGACCCTTCCATTCCCCAAGGAGAAGATGACATGTCACCTTCGTAGGCGATGTCCTGACTTCCCATCACATCAGCATTAATTGCACATTGCTTTAGAAGAAAGTCACGTGCACTAGATATAGTTCGTGGGGGACCTCGATCCACCCAAATCAGTCATTCCTTAAATCTATTGGTCAAGGTATGGCATACCGAGATAACAGAAGGAGACATTAAGATGATACCGGTATTAAAAACTGAGTTGAGGTCTAGAAAGGGAATAGTGTGTGCAAGAGAAAAACTAGGATATGAGTCAACTAAAAGGAATCCGATTTTGTGAGGCTGAATAGCAACCCAAAAATGGCAAGGTCAAGGGGCAAAGCCCGAGTTGGGACGGCCGAGCAGCCTCCTAAGAAGGAAAGGCCAAGAGGGGAAGGTCGATAATCTAAAAAGCCCGAGTTGGCAAGGCCGTGTACCCTCCCTATAAGGCAAGGCCGAAAGGGGAAGGCTCGAGAAGAAAAATCTTGAGTTGGTAAGGCCAAGTAGCCTCACAAGAAGGCAAGGCCAAAAAGGGAAAGGCTTGAGGAAAAAATTCCAAGTTGGTAAGGCCGAGTAGCCTCCCAAGAAGGCAAGGCCAAAAAGGGAAAGCCTCGAGGAAAAAATCCCGAGTTCGTAAGGTTGAGTAGCCTCCCAAGAAGCCAAGGCCAAAAAAGGAGAAGGCTCAAGGAAAAAATCCCGAGTTGGCAAGGTCGAGTAGCAATGCCAAAAAGAGGAAGGCTCGAGAAGAAAAATCCTGAGATGGTCAGGCTGAGTAGCCTCCCAAGAAGGCAAGGCCTCATAGGGAATTGGCCAAGTACCCACCCAGAAGAGAATTGGCCGAGTTGAATGGGCTGAGTAGACATCCCAAATGGCAAATCAAGCCAAATAGGCCGAGTAGCCACCTAAAATGTAAATGGCCAAGTTGAAGGGGCCGAGTAGACACCCATAATGAAAAATTCAAGTCAAATAGGCTGAGATAACACTAAAAAATTGTAGAATTTGAGAAAATAGGGCAAAAGGCACCCTTAGTGGAATTCAAAGCCCTGTTGGAAAACCTCTACCAAAGAAAAAGAAAGGAGAAAGTCAAGCTTGTACTCCTTTACGACCCCAAAAATGGCTAAAAGGAGTAGGGTGAAAAAAAACATAGAGGGGGGTGAATAGGTTATGCTAATGGAAATTTAAATCTTTTCGAAACTATGGATCCCAAGTGTGATTGCGAAATATAAAATACAGAATAAATAAAAAGACTACAATCACACAACACCAAGAATTACAGTGGTTCGACTCAACCTGAGTCTAGTCCACTCCCTACAAGATCCTTTTGTAAGGTATTCCACTAGCTTTTCTCTTTCAGTACAGTAGGTAGGAAGGAAAACCTTTACATAATCTTTCAAGGATAAGAGAATCCTTACAGGTAGAGAGACACCTTAGAATCTCCTTTAAGATAGAGAGGCACCTTACAATCTCCTTTAAGATAGATAGGCACCTTGCAACCTCTTTTAAGGTAGAGAGGCACCTTACACTCTTTTAAGGATAAGAGGATCCTTACACAAGCCTAAGTACAGTCTAGGACTTAATGTAAAACAGAAAAATAGAAATAGTGGAATAAAGAGAGTTACCTTTGGTGTGGTGCAAATGAAAAATATAATAATGAAATGAATGCTCCTTATAAGTCTTCTTAATGCTTGCAATGCAAATGCTAAGATGTAGATGAAGACTTGTAGATGGCCTTGAGTTCCCCTTGAATGGAAAATGAAGAACTTGAACTCAAGAGATGGTATAGACCAATTCTCACATCTAATGCTCAAATAATGCTCCTCCAAAGTTAAGATTAATTGATAATCAATGAGTAGCATTAGAGGTATTTATAGGTGAGGTTGGTTGGTCATTTTAGGCAATAAATCATAGCCTAACGGTCATATTATGGGTCCACCGGTCGACCGCCAAGAGCTGTTAAGGTAAAAATATAGCCTTTGGAGCTCATCCAAGCAGGCATCGATAGATCGAAGGTTTCAGCCAATCGACCGCCTATGGCCTCGGACAGTGTCGGTCGGTCGACTAGGTCGACCGCCCGCAGGCTCTGTCTAGATTGACAAAATTCTCTTATACTAACCAGTTATGAGTGTTTTGGCCATAACTTGTTGATCCAACCTCAGATTGTTCCAATTTAAGTTGCATTGGAATCATGACTCGATTTTCTACAACTTTTATGAAAGGTCCATCTCCTGATACCAAATTCAAGGTTACCTAAAATACCCTTAAGTCAGGTAAATATGGTTTTCACCAACTTTCACTAGAACATATTTTTCTTAATATGTTCCATACCACTTAGGGACTTTCATACTTGGCCAAAGTATGTCCTAAGGTCATTCTAGTATAGTGCAATGCAAATGCATGGGATGCGTGCATGTATATATTTTGAAAAGTTACAATAAAATATTATTCTATCCTAGAAGATTTTCATTGAGCTTCTTCACTTAGATCTTCCACTTCTTGGCACTTCTTCTTCAATCAATTCATTTGTAAGTCCTTGTCTTGAGAGTTGAGCTTCATGTCTTGATTTCTTGAAGCTTGATACTGTTTGATACCTTTTTCAAGTGTTGATACTAACTTGTTGATACTCTTCATTTGATGACTTCAATCTTCATTTCTTCCTTTCATTTATCATATTTGATATTTGATATGAAGTCTCTATAAAATAATACTTGAAGACAAATTGTGAAATACCTTCATATGTTTGTTATCATCAAAACCAACTATAGGAGTGTGGGCATATTCCTAAAAATCTCCCCCTTTTTTATGATGACAAACAGATGATTCTCAAATGAAAGAAATAATTAATTATCAATAAGTTAGAGAATCATTTCACAATTCCTCCCCCTTTGTCAACAACAAAGAGTGAGGGGGATATAGAGCAATAGTTTCCCCTAAGGATCCTTAAGAAAAAACAAAAAGCATATAGTCAAGACTAAAACATGCACCCCCTAAGCATATGCATCATATAAAAATGCATTCAAATATAAACAGGTATTGGGGTGAAGCTTCCCCTAACAATATGCAATAGATGTTAATGAAGCTAACATACATTCAAGCAAGATAGTACATTAAACATTCTAAGATGGTTGATGCTACCAATTGCTACCAATTTTGACAAACATTCTAGGGTTTCAGATTTCCCAACAAGGGTATGTATCCAAGAATTTGTAGGAGTTGAATATATTATCTATTCTCTGACAATGCCAAATCAGCCATCCATGCATCATACATCTTTCACTTTGGCTCTTTAAGCCAATAGAATCAAGCATATATTGGTCCCCATAATATCATGGGTCCATCCATGTTACAATCAAAATATTCTTTGGGTTTCCAAACCCTTTTAGGTGTGTGAGGTCTAAATGATGTGTATAACCTATGTGAATCATATAGCCAAGGTCTAATATATCTTTGAGTGTTGTATGGTCTATGAAATGCATAAGGCCTTTGTAATGAATATGATTGTTGTGGAGTATGTGAATTATGATGTGTTTGTAGCCAATAAGGAGTGTGTGGTCTAAGTTCTTTTTGAGATTTGAAATTTCTTTGAGGTCTATCATGCCTCTTGGAGGGAGTGTAATAATATGCATAGTGGTCATTGTTCCTTTTTGGAACTTTCCTTTTGTTTTGTTGGGATTTCTTTGACTTAGCATGGCAATGCTCAAAGGTATGACCTTTCTTTTTGTAATATCTACAAACAATGTATGAAGAGGAGACATGGTTAGTATGGTGGGTCACATTTGGTGCTCTATCTTTTGAAGTAATAACCTTTTATTTTCCCTTACTTTGATATGGTGCCCCACCGTCATAGTCAAGTCCTTCTTTGTCTTGAGGACTCTTGCCTTGGGATCCTAGTAGGATATCCAAGGTCTTTTGACCTTTGGTGAAGGTGTGTAGAGTGGATTTCAATGTATCATTTTCTTTTTCTAATTCATCCACTTGGGAGGTCAAGATTCTATTCTATCATTCAAGTCTCACACCTCCTTCTTTAAAGACAGGTTGAAAGTCTCTAATTAAATGCTATCCTCATAAAGAGCTTTAAAGGCTCCTTGGAGGTCATCTTTGTCTAAGTCATCATTATCAATAGATTTGCAAATTGGAGAGTTTACCTCATTGTCTTCATCCCCATGTGCTATGAGTGCCAAGTTTGTGAGTTCCTAATCTGAGTCATTATTGTTGCCTTCATCATCACTTGTATCCCAAGTTGATTCGGACACCCAAGGCTTCTTCTTATTTTTCAATTTTGGACATTCGGGTTTTAAATGGTCAGGCTTCCTACATTCATAACAAACAAGAAGTATATAAATCTTTGTCCTTTGAAAAATATTTACATTTATGTTCCTTGTGGGATTGACTCTTGTATTGCTTACTCCCCTTATTCTTCAAGAACTTGTGGAATTTTCTAGTGACACGTGAGAGTTCCTCTTCTATGTCAAATTCTTCATCATCGTTGTCATCGTATGTCCCAAATCTCTTTGGATGTGTTACACGCTATTACCCGGTTGAATTCTTTCTCGTTCAAGGCACATTGAAGAAAGGTAATGGCTCTGAAGTTGTACTGAACGAAGACTAGATCTTGGGTAATCCATTCTGTTTCGTCCTTTGGTACCTTCTTTCCTTCAACTTCCTTGGTGATGATAGAAGGTCCATTTTCTATGGCTCTACATACAAGAATATTATGTCCACAAACAAATTTTTTGAATCTGCATTTTCAAAAGGAAAAAATTTTTCCATTGAAATATAGGGGTCTAGAGGCATTCATACCTTCTGGTAGTCCTTGGGATGTGGCCATGGTCTTTGACTCGCTTTAAGACAAAATAGTCCGAAATAAGTTGAGCTCCCACTCTGATACCAATTGAAAAAGAACCTAGAAGAGGGTGAATAGGTTATACTAAAGGAAATTTAAATCTTTTCGAAACTATGGATCCCAAGTGTGATTCCGAAATATAAAATACGGAATAAATAAAAAAACTACAATCATACAACACAAAGAATTATAGTTGTTCGACTCAATTTGAGTCTAGTCCACTCCCTACAAGATCCTCTTATAAGGTATTCCATTAGCTCTTCTCTTTCAGTATAGTAGGTAAGGAGGAAAACTTTTACACAATCTTTTAAGGATAAGAGAATGCATATAATCCCTTTTACAGGTAGAGAGACACCTAACAATCTCCTTTAAGGTAGAGAGGCACCTTACACTCTTTTAAGGATAAGAGGATCCTTACACAAGCCTAAGTACAATCTCTAGGACTTGACGTAAAACTGAAAAATAGAAATAGTGGAATAAAGAGAGTTACCTCTGGTGTGGTGCAAATGAGAAATATAATAATGAAATGAATGCACCTTATAAGTCTTCTTAATGCTTGTAACACAAATGCTAAGATGTAGGTGAAGACTTGTAGATGGCCTTGAGTTCCTTGTGAATGAAAAATGAAGAACTTGAACTCAAGAGATGGTACATACCAATTCTCACTTCTAATGCTCAAATAATACTCCTCCAAAGTTAGGATTAATTGATAATTAATGAGTAGCATTAGAGGTATTTTTAGGTGAGGTTGGGTGGTCCTTTTAAGTAGTAAATCAAGGTCTAACGGTTATATTCTGGGTCCACCGGTCGACTACCATCGGTAGCCAGTAGATTGCCATAGGTAGCCGGTCGACCGCCAAGAGCCGTTGAGGTAAAAAATATAGCCGTTGGATCTCATCTAGGTAGACACTAGTTGACCAGAGGTTTCATCCAATCAACTTCCAATCTCCTCGGATAGTGCCAGGCGACCGGCTCTGTCCAGATTGACAGAATTCTATTATACTAACCAGTTATTAGTGTTTTGGTCATAACCTTTTGGTCTGACCTCGGATCGGCCTGATTCAAGTTACGTTGGAATCATGACTCAATTTTCTACAACTTTTATGAAGGGTCCAGCTTATGATACAAACTCTAAGGTTACCTAAAATACCCTTGATTCAGGTCAAGGTGGTTTTCACCAAATTTCACTAGAACATATTTTTCTTAATAAGTTCCATACCACTTAGGGACTTTCATACTTGGTCAATGTATTTCCTAAGGTCATTCTAGTCTGGTGCAATGTAAATGCATGAGGTGCGTGCACATATATATTTTGGAATGTTACATATTACACATAAGAGACCATTCTATCCTAGAAGATCTTTATTGAGCTTCTTCACTTAGATCTTCCATTTCTTGGCACTTCTTCAATCAATTCATTTGTAAGTCCTTGCCTTGAGAAGTGAGCTTCATGTCTTGTTTTCTTGAAGCTTGATACCATCTGATACCTTCTTCAAGTATTGATACTAACTTGTTGATACTCTTCATTTGATGACTTCAATCTTTATTTCTTCCTTTCATTCATCAAATTCGATCTTTGATATGAAGTCTCTCCAAAATAATACTTGAAGGCAAATTGTGAAATACCTTCATATGTTTGTTATCATCAAAACCAACTATAGGAGTGTAGGCATATCCCTAACATAGGGGGCATATGACATACCCAAAAAACATCATATCATCAGATGGCCAACACGTGGCATAGAGGAACATAAGGCCCAAAGACAACCGTCAGAGGGAGGGAAAGCACGCTAGATTGTGTAGTCCCCATAATCCCTACCATGTGCTAAGGACACACTCGTCCTCAACCTCAACTTCTCCTAGATGTGAGAAGGAGGTTGACACATTTAGGAAGGACTCCCAATGCTCAAGCTAGACGATTGGTCAAGGAAGAAGCATGACCCCACCTTTTCGTTACTTAAGAAAGCTACTAACCATCTAAAAGAAACCCCATACTATAAATAGGAAAAGACCCCTAAGGTATGGACACTTCACTATCTCTCATACTATGCTGCTCTCTCCTCACCCCTAATTCATTTCTGTTGCGAGGAAGGCTAACTTGAGCGTCGGAGATTCCCCTCTCGGAGTGCACTCTGGGACTCTCTTGATTTGATCTCCTTGTGCAGGACGGAGATACCCATCAATCGGTTTTCTGACGCAACATGTGTGAATGTGTTGAATAGTTTAAGTACTTTTTACTCACTAGGTTGTGGTGGCTCACTCCATTATGGGACTTTCTTT
The DNA here is from genome assembly GCF_013358625.1 of Macadamia integrifolia. Classification (NCBI taxonomy): domain Eukaryota; kingdom Viridiplantae; phylum Streptophyta; class Magnoliopsida; order Proteales; family Proteaceae; genus Macadamia; species Macadamia integrifolia. The sequence continues at coordinate 19,375 of NW_024868944.1, forward strand.
TACAAAGACTTGCTCCATAGTAATAGAGGGATTTGACAAACCAACATGGACCAGGTCGGAGGACTCATTTTGCTTTCTTGTTTTTCACATGTGTAAATGTAATATAATGTATGGTTTGACAATGTGAATTATTAAAGAGCTTGAATGTAATATTAATGTATTTAATAAGTGATCCATTTCTATTTTTCAAAATGTTTATCATTTATAAGAGGGTTTGAAAATTTATAGTTCAATTATAACTCTATATTATATGATAATGTTAGATCTTACAATCTCCGCCCATGAGGCTACACCATAACCTTATCCCAAGATTGGGAGTGCTACAAAGCACATCCAAACTTAGGCTCTAATACGAATGTAAAATGAAAAAAAAAAATCATGACTTCTAGGGTCACCTTGACATGTTTCCCACGCAGCAAAAAAAAAAATGGTTTCTTTGTGCATTGTCCTGCACGAACAGACACGATCTAGGGTTTACGACGATCTTGATAGGAAATGGAAGACAATCCTTCACAACAATCCACCCTCAAAATGCAAGGAATGCAATAGAATTCCTTAGAAACCCTCACTCACACGAGAGAGAGAGAGAGAGAGAGAGAGAGCTATGATCACAATCAGTTAATTCTCTTCTGTCCAGACCTCTTATTTATAGAGATCTAGTCAACTTAGTATAAAAACCCTAGCGGGTCTATTTAAAAAAACCAACACAGTATAATCAATGTTTGATGGCCAAGTGCTCGATGAAAATCCCCTAAGAAGTGCATTTCATGTTTGGACCCTAATGCATGTTGGTGATGATGTGGAAAGTGGAATCATGACATCAGAAGTGGCATTATGTGGCATATCATGGTGTTGATATGCATGACATGATGGGAAGATGAATGTATGGATGTGTATAGTATGGTATGCATTACATGGCTAATCTGAAGATGGTGTGAAGCAATGGGTCCCACGTGCTTTTGTAACAAAGTGAGGTTACAGATGTGATTGTGAATGTCTTCTGATCAGGATAATGAAATGTCACATGGATGATGTCATGTGGCATGGTGACATAGCTATAGGGCATAGAAGGATGATATGGCTTGAGGTTGCAAGATGGTGAGGCAAGTGAGCAGTTGACGTGGGTGGTGAGGAGCTGATGTAGCAAAATGGACTAAGTAAGATGGCTCAGGAAGCACTGCCCAGCAATGGAGGCTCTTTGGGTACAACAGCCCACCACAGCACAGCCCATCGGGCCATGCATGGCTGTGGCACAAGCACAGGCCCATGGAAATGGAGGTTCTACAAGGGCATGGCCATTGGATGCATGGACAATGTATGTGTTGGTGTACGATGTCTTGTATTCCGTCGCAGTTTGATCCAAAGAGAATTAGTGCAAGTGCCCTGACAAAATAGAACAATGGTCCTGCTTACCAGTAAGCAGGTCGTGGGGGTTGCAAGGGGGCAAGAGGCCCCTTTGCATAGCACAGGTGTAGGGGGGTGCAGCCTCCGCTCAAATTTTTTATAGGTAGTTTGTATTTTTCGGTATTAGCATTTTTCGCTATATATTTATAACAAGGTTTTCTTTCTCTATAATATAAGCAATTCTGAGAGGTGTGAGAATGAGCATTGTAACTCTATTCTCAATTGATAGTAAAAAAGAATCTCACCTCACTAAGGATGTAGGCAATCCAGTCAAACCTTGTAAACCTCTGTGCATTGTTTGTTCTTATTTTTCCATTACCTTTTACATCGCTTTTAGGGTTGCGTTTCTATAGCATGGTTACGGCATTGACAACACTGGCCACAGCAATATGGGCCAAAGGCAATGGCTGGGCACAGCATAGGCTACAACACCACAACTTATGAACTTATGGTCGAGGGCTGCAACCAGACTCGACTAGGGCATGGCACAATGGCCTTGCTGCCCACAGCACCAGGCATTGCAGCATGCATACTGTCACATGCTGCAACACCAGGCCGGTAGCCACCGAGGTTGGCACTGGGCCCAGGCCATGCGCGGGATCAGGGCAAGGGCCGAGGGCTACTAAGGCTTAGCTTTTTAAAAAATTGAAGGCATAACATGCCTGTGAGGTGTTCGACTGAAAGCCGCTAAGAAGGCCGAGAGTTAGTAGCCTCTGTTACCAAGGATGCATCATGGGCTCGATTTGCAATTATAGAAAATCGGACGACAATAGAATGAATCTTTGTGCGGAGGGGCCTTCTGGCAACAACAGGAAATTTAGACAGATTTTGTATTCATGGATTTGAGGTGTGCTACGTCGCTGAGATTCCAACCGAAGGCTCACAAAGAAGCATGCTGAAAAGGCTCCGACAAAGACACAACAAATTCCATCGCAAATCTCCTGGTCGGTCACATGTGGAGATCATATGATGCGCCTCATGTAAATTCCAATTCTCAGGCTATAATTGAATCTACGTTATGGATATATAAATTTATATATATATACATATATATATATATATATATATTCCTCTATCCTACTGAGCGTGCGTCAATGGACAGCCTACTTACTTGTAATTTCCAATATGTTTCTAGGAAAACTAACTCTTTAGCTGATATCCTAGTAAGGAAGGCTCGGTCTATGCAGTGTACAATCATATGGCCAAATTCCACTCCATGGCTGGTGCAACATTATATTTTACCCGCTATGTGCCCAACATCTGTTTCTGAATAGATTCTCTTTTACCAAAAAAAAAAAATGGATAGCCTATTGGACCCTAGTGGGGCCAATGGCCATCTACTTCTACATATCACTTGCATATGACAAGGTTCAATCCCACAATGTCCTCTTTTGAATACCGGCTCTTCAAATTGAGGTTGTCACCGCTAAGTTAGTATTCATTTTGCGTTATGGATAAACTGTTCACCTTTGTAGGTACCGATCCTACGACTCAAGCTTTGGCCGTAGTTTGAATCTCATTGAACAACTCACACGTCCCTCCTGCGTCAACCAATAGGGGAATGAAATACATCAGGTCAACTTTTGGGTGACATACCACGCGTCACAATGATTCAAATCTGACCAGTCCGATCTAGCATGAATCACTTTGACTGTCAAACACCATCCAATGAGCACGATCTGACCCAGGGGATGTACATACATGATCGGGCTCCTCTGTAGTGAGATCGAAGGGCTCGAGCCCTGAAACACACAGTCCAATATATTCCCAACCCTTGGATCTGCACCACACTGTGTCGTGCGACAGATGATCCCAATCTATACCTACACCCCTCAAATCTATACCTACACCCCTCAAAAGAAGACCCTTCGGAATAACTTGGTTGGCCGAACTTCATTTAAACGTATCTCTTTCATCACGAGTCCAAATGCGGCCATTCAAATTGCAAATTGCTCAGTTTTTTCAAGCTAGACAGAACCACAGTAAGAGTGAGTGTAGAAATATACAATTTTTTTTTTTTCTGATACCCAAGGTGTCCAAATCTTTGACCCGACTAATCCCTTAGGTCACTGTGATACCGCTTACACAAGATCGGGTCAATCCAAGACGGAAACTCTCGTGCAATGGCCCCAAGAAGTTAGGTGCAGCGGCGAAGGTTTGATCACGGGACCTCGCTTTCTGAGGTAGAGTACCATGTCTCCTCCAAACCAACTGCGCTAACCCCTTGGAGTGTGTGCCTCGATGCCTCCAGCATCCAATGCACACTGGAGGAGCTGGAGCACTAGAGAGGATCGGCATCTGCACCCACCCCCACCCCACCCCACCCCACCCCACCCCACCCCACCCAACCCAAAGGAAAAAAAAATCCATCAAATGACAAAAAGCATGGAAATATACGATATAAATATTTCCCATATTCTATCTGTAAATATACAGATCTTCTATATACAGCCATAGTACACAAGAAATCTTCTCTTTTAGAAAAAAAAAAAAAAGGTTTGCCTGTACAAGGAAGAATCAGCCCAAGTTAATCACTTACATCGCGGGAAGGTCATGCATTAACGGTGGACTTTTGCAACCTTTGATAACATATAGGTGGTTGTTTCACAGTAGCCACGACACACATTTGCACTAAAATGAGCAAATAGGTTGGCCTCAGACATTGACCAGGAAGAGGACATAGAATCTACTTCTAGCACCTAGCACCTGGAACCGATGAGCCCCTCTTATCACCACCCAATCCACAGAATTAGCCATTATGCAGACCGACTGCACCAGCAACCACTGAGAAAAAAAAAAGGCAGTTATCTTCAAGACCCAAAACGGATCACAATGCATGATATATCATCTTTACTCTTCCTAGCCAATGCCTCCATGGTCAAACGTTTAGCTGCCGCTTGAGGATCTTTAACAGATTTTACCAAACCAACAGCCTCTTGGTTCTTCATGACCTGGAACAAGAACCAAAGTTTATAGCTAATTTCATCTTTCACATGCATTGCATTTTTAAGGATCCTCTGGAAAATGATATTCAAATTATCTTGTCTCAGCAAGATGCACAACACAGAAATGAAGCACAAAAAGGTATGAACTTTATGGCCATTTTTAGAAGTCGAGAAAAAAAATATATGAAATTTTTTGAAAAAAAGAGCAGAGAGATAGAGACACATTAGCTCATTATTGGGCACCAAAATCATGAGCATCCAATGGCTGGGGTGCATGGCCGGGCCCTCCCAGTCGTTGAATGCTCACTATACCTCATCACTCGCTGTAGACAATTTGGACTCCATCATTGGTGTCATCATGATTTTTTCCCTACTATGTTTTTCTTTTTTCTTCGCTTTCAAACACAGCCTCTGAGAATAATCTGACAAGGAGGAGAAAAAAAGGATCAAAAGAAGATAAGCACCAAGCAATTACTTTTAGAATCATTCAGGATGCCAGATTATCATGCCTGTTGCTTGATAGTCGTCCACTTGTCTGGTTGGTTTTACAGTGAAAAGGTAAAGATTAAATATTTAATATGTTAGCAGGACATCGGTAAGGTGGTTACCAGCAGTCTACAATACTTCGTTTGGGTACAGGGATCAGGTATGGGTGTGTGTGAAGGAGTTGGATCTACCTGTCTTCAAACTCCATAAATGGGTATGGGTATCCAGGCCTTCAGTCTGACTAGTCCCGTAGGTCCATACTGATCCCAGAATCGTATGGACAGGGTCATATCGGGGTTGAATGAAAATCATTCAACTTTCACCGAAAGCAGTGAAGAGCACTAAACACCCCAGTGTGAGTGGCCCCAAGGAGGTAAGAGGAGTCAAACTCAAAACCACATGCTTCTTGAGGCGAAGGTCCCTTGCCAACTCGGCCACCCCCTTGGGGTTGGGTACAGTGATTTGGCTAAAATGTATCAAAAAAAGGAATGTGTTAATGTGTTAAAGGGAGGTAGTGTCAAAAAAAGAAGAGTTAATCCTGTTCTTCACAGCCATGTCCAAGTGTCAACTATTGGATGCATCTGGACAAATCCCCACACACATACGCATTAATGTCTACATGGGTACTTCAGAATCAACGGTGACAGAGGTTGTAGTTCATCACTCATGGTCCTAGGTCTGCATCTCACCAAATTTTCTATTCTTCTCAAAGTTTTTAAATGTATATATAACATCAAATACTCATGGCACATACAGTCTTAACCATCTGATTCAAATAGTTCAACCAATTGAACCAGATGGTCCACTAACCAGTCAATGGCTTTTTGACTGATGAACAATCCTAAAGTTCGGAATCATTGTTGCAACCTCATAGTTAGTTGTTCAACAGGTTTCACTTTGGTCTAGCACCCACAGGTCAGTGCAATGGGTTGTAAAAACCTATCGAGGATATGTCATGAAGGTTGATAGTCTGGAAAAGAACACCACAAACACACCTACTGAAATCCAGATTCACATTGACCAAAATAACAAAATATATGGACAGAATATGGGAGAGTTGATAAAAAAACTTGAGATCAAACCAATGGATGGGGCAGATATTTATAAGCGAAGGATAGTCTATTAGGTTGAACTTGTACCTAAAATATTTGGTTCATCCACTGGTTCGATAGATAGAAACAGAGAGCAACAGAATTAGAAAGTGAAGGAAAACTAACACAACCTCCACTCCAGCAGTCTGATTGACTCCAGACTTGGAAAGGTAACAAGGAAGTGCAGGAATAGAAGTTAAAATATATTCAAGCTCTTAACAACCGGATGGTCAGATTTTCCAGAATCAAAGAATAAACATTAAAATATATTGCTTTTAAAAAACACCAATTGCAGGCACTCTATCAGAGCATAATAACAGAACAGATTTGATTACGAAGAAGAGTGATATTCAGTTGAATATAAAACAGCCCTGCTATTTCCTGGATATGAATTCACGGCAGGAAGATGCTTGCTGGACTTGACTGAACCAGAATAACAGTAAAAGAACAGAAGAAAAAATAAATTAATTAAAAAAAAAAAAGGATAGAAGAAGACGATTGATCAGGTTTCACCACCATAGGACAAGAAAGAGGGCTTCACCACCCAATAACCTATTGCTTCCCCACAACAGGGCTGCCACTACTTCACCATAGGAGCACACACACACAAAAATCCATTTTTTAATTCACCAAAACCAATGGGGAAGTCTCCCTTTTTCTTATTAATAGATACCAATTACAAAGAGAGAGAGAGAGAGAGAGAGAAGCCTCCCATGTGTATGCCATAGGTAGGCTGCCAAATCCAAATAAAATTCCCCCTTTTACAAATTAGAAAGTAGAAAAATAGAAACCCAATAAAATATAAACTCCTAAGATACTATTATAGTGAAATTAATTCTACTTTAAAACGGAATACTGGAAAGAGAAACTACCTATCTAACTAATGCCATTACAAAGAAATAGAAAGTAATAAAAATATTAACTAGATAAGGATCTCAGCAGCTCCAAAAACTCCCACTCCAGCTGTCCATATGGGGCCCATACCAATGCTAACGAGAATAGAACCACGTGAACAGTACCACTCTTCATGTGAACAGTACTTCCTTGAACTGCATCAATATGCAACTCAAAAGAAACATAGAACCCTCAACCACCCCCTACAATAATGTCTATTCAAACCATGGTTCGAAACGAAATTTCAGAATTTCGGTTTTTTTTTTTTTTTTTGCCGAAACAAATTTTCGATATCTCGCCTGTTTCAGTGTGTTATAAATAACATATCTCGATCAAAATTTCGACTCTGTCTCGCCTATCTCGGTGATTTCGGTTCCATTTGCATATTTTGAAGGAAAAACACTCCAACAAGCCTCTAATTAACCACATCATCATACATTTTGACTTCCATTGGACTCTTACAGGATCTACACATTCAAAGCTTAGGAAAGGTAAAGTTCTTTCTCCAAAACCAGGTAAAATTTTCAGAACAGTTCGACGGTTGCTGCCAAACAAAGGTGCAACTCTAAAACAATGTCATGTCCTAATATTTTTGTATTTTTATGTTCTAAGCATGTTTATTAACCTTAAAATAAGTTACCCACCAAGTTTCAGGTCAAAATATGGCCGTTTGACCACCAAAACAAGAAAAAAAAAATACACCATTTCGGCCGAAATTTCATTTAACGAAACGAAATTTTAGTTTCTACACCCACTGAAACACCGAAACGAAACGAAATTTCAAACCTTGATTCAAACCCAATCACAGACTCACAATATGAGTTTACATAACATCCTCAATCCCCCTATAATTGGGTCTATTCAAATCCAATCATAATATGAGTTAATACCTACTAGAAATGTGATTGACAGTCCGAAGCTATAGTGAATATCAGGTCAGGAATTAGGAACGAAGAAAAAAGAATTCAACAATGGCTAGATGAAAACATACACCTACGTGTCTCTTCCCTGGCCATGGTTTGGTCAGAAAACACTCAACTCCTATCAATTACCAACCACTAAAAGCAGAGGAGACTAAGTGCTGGAGAAACATTCAGATCTACTGAATAAGGCTCCGTTTGGTATCGTTCCAAAAAAAAGTTTCTGGAGTTTTTTCGTTCTATTGGAACGAAAAAACGAAATCTTCTGTTTGGTGCACTTATGGTTCGTTTCTTTTTTTTTGGAACAAAAAGTGAAAAAAAAAAAAGTGAAAAAACGAAATTGGACATTGTGAGATGTTTTGAGACCAAAAGTGCTAAGGTGGAGGAGAGAGAAGAGAGAAATAAACTTTGAGAAATTTCCTATAATTTGTTTGCTTATTTTCTTTCTTTTTTTTTTCTAATTTTTTTTTCTTCTTTTTCTCCCTCCAAGGGACGATTTTTCTTGCTTTATGTGATTTGGACAATCTTTTGGTGGGTGATGATGTGGAGGAGAGAGAAGATTTGGACAATCTTTATTTCTCCTCTTTTTTTTTTCTTTCCTTTTTTTTTCTTCTCTTCTTGCGCAGGAACCCTTCCACGATTTTGCTTGCTTCTAATTTGATATGGAAATCCCCTCCATGCCCTTAGTGCTTTAAGTGAGTGAAAAGCAGAAAATCTTCAACAAAATTCTCTAAAAAAAACAACCATAAGATTCAAACTTGAGACCTCTTAGTGAGCAAGGGAATTTGTACACCATAGCTCACCAACTACGCTAGGTAGTTGTTGTTACCAAAAACAAATCTTTAATCACTTAAGGATGTGGTCCATCGATCCTTGTTGGCATTTGAAATATTCCTTGTACCTCTGGGACAACTGCAAATGGGTTGGTTCTGCATCTCAGTTCAGCTCTAATCCATTATTCTTTTTCTTGCCCGAAAAGAATAATCATTTGTACAGGTGACCAAACGAATGTGTACATTTAATTGAACATGTCCATCTTGCTCAGAATTTCGTCCTCTTCGCAACCATGAAAAGAAATAGGACCTCTTTACATGTAAAATTGAAGATATAGCGTCCGATAGTCCTTAAGGCCTTGAAAATATAAAACCTGCAAAAAGAGAGTAAAACCCAAGGTAGCTCCATTCTAAATATGTAAAATGCATGTTTTACTACTCTTGATTTCACACATAAATGTGCTCATCATGTATCTCCCCAATTAAAGGGGTGATGCGGTTCTGCAAAAGAAAAGTTGAGTCGTAAGTTCATGTGACCATATGAAGTGTTGGCACAGATGGGGTTGGTAGCATACAAGATAGGTCTACTACCTGAGCTAGACAGTGTACATGATGCCTTCCATATGTCAATGTTGAGGAAGTACATACCTGACCTTACTCATGTCTTGACTTGTATACCATGTGAGCTGGATATAGATTTCACCTACGTAGAGTATCATAAGAAAAACATCGATCGGAAGGATCATGTCCTCCATAATCGTACTATTTCCTACGTTAAGGTATAGTGGATGAACCACCCAGAGCAAGAAGCATCCTGGAAGTGAGAAGACGAGGTAAAGAAGAAGTACCCCAGATTATTTGATTTACCAGGTATGTTCAATTTCGAGGATGAAATTCTACAAGGAGGGGGGAATGTTAACCAATGCCCTAACCTAGTCAAATTGAACTTTTGTGATAGGTCTCGCATGGGATGTAGAAAATACCAATGGGTTCTGGCTTGCGGCAGACCCTTGCCATAAGGGGAGGAATGACCCTACTTGCCCATGCATATCATGTTTGTCACGCTAGAGAGGATTCAAACCTTACTGACCCTAAGTGGCAAGTGACCTAGCACCGCTCTACTTGATTCCCCACACATAGTAGAAGTTGCCGGGAGACCTTGTACGCATCCAAAGGCAACCCCCTAGTGAATGGCCAAAGATGGACAGAAGGCTTTCAAACTATAGTACTGAAATGGCCATCGAAAATAGCAATTGAAAACAGCCCATTGAATCCGTGACCTCAATCCATGTTGCTTGTTGTGTTAGAAATGGCTTCGATGCCCGTGGGTCCTGCTACTCACGTCTTGACCAGCTCTGACTAACCTCCCACACTACCTTGCACCCTTTCCCATGACTTATATACCAAGTGAGTCTAAAGAGGTAGGCCCGCATGTCTCGACCGATAGCTTAACTCGAATTGGTCCCGAATAGGTGTCCAGCCAAATGGACCCTAAAGTTCTTACCTTATATATATATAGCAAAAGTGAGTTCATTTCTCACTTCTTTTTTGCACAAAACATGAAAGAGGGAGAGAAGTGAGGAAAAGGGAGAAGAAGAAGAGGAAGAAGGAGAAGAAGGTAGGGGAGCTTCCGACTACGCGTGTGGTTGCCAGTTGCTACCGAAGGTAGGTGCTACTTTCCCCAAATCCTCCTTCCCCTTCATTTTGGTCTTTTGGTAGTGAGCAAAGTATAAAATTTCCAGGTTGGAGGGGTGAGCCTCGACCCTGGTGCTTTTCGGTTATCGGGTTGGTGTGTGTTGCAACCCCCCATGTGTTTGCGGAGCTCAAACCAAGCTGATCGAGCTCCAGCAACATTTTGACCAAGTAGGGAGTTAGGGTTTCAACCGTTTGTTCATTGTATCTCTCAAATGGCTCAGAGGAAAAGTGGTTTGTTTGCTTAATTGAGAAGTGGGAAGACCCCTATGACCTCTACGGAACAAATCCTGATGATCGGGCCCAAGCTGGCACAACTCCAAAAAGGTGGTGCGTTTTTGGGTTTACCATCTAAAATACAAGGGTGGATCCGGTGACTTGTTTCCGATGAAACCAAACCTCTTAGGAAGCTACTGCCTAGGCCATCGGAAACAATAGGTTGAATCCAGTGACTCAAACACTAAACCCGATGACTTGTTTCTGGTTACCTGTATTGCTGTCATTTTGACTAATCTTGTGGTTTTTTGGGTAGACCTTGTGGAACCCTAGATTTTCTTTTCACTCGTTAATGCCATTTACCCTTATACTTAGGATAAAGACAATCACAGAATGGTGAGGCCTAGTGGGGTTTGACTTCAAGCTTACAACTTGGGAATTACACCCGTCTGGTCTACAGACGAGGTGAGTGGTGGTTTGACTTTATTTTTTGAGTGTTTTTAACATTATAGAACTACGTGCATGCCATAGAAATTATTTGCAGATATTTTCAACTGTTTGTATGAATTATGTGAATTGTATATCATGTTGGATTATAATTGAATTGTATAACATGATGATTATTTGAATTGTACATATGCTGCGAACTATATGATAGGATCTGGTGTGGCTGAGGTGGTTCCAATACTGTGATCGCCTTGTAGATCATTGCATCATGCATTGGGTGCGCATTCGAGTTAGCTATAGTTGTGGATGCACTTTGTGGCTGATGATGATTTCGGTATCGTGTTTCTCGTACTTAACTACTTGTATGCTAGATAGGCTTGGACATGGATGTGATATGACTGATGGTTGATTTTGGTATCATATTCCATACTACCTATATCTTTATGCAAGGCATATAGTATATTTTCGTTAGAGGTGCATGGGTGTGAGGGTGTGGGCTCTGTGGCGAAATAGCTCAATTCTGGCCAACACCATCACCGGAGGGTGCTCAACGGCTGGTGTCTACCCACCAGTGACCATCAGCTGTGTAGGCTATTTGGTCCACTTTGGGTGGGACAAAGCCTAATGGCTTTGTGAAGGTTCCTTAGGTGTTTGTAAGTGTATGGGCACTTTCTTGGTGAATGTCACTACTGGGGTTCAGGTAATTCTCTTCAATGACGGAGGACTTACACTGACTTCTTCTTTAGTGGTTTATAACCCTTTCAGTGTGTAAAGCATGAGTAGCATATGCATGTGGGATCATCCTTCCTCTCTCGGTAGAAGACTGTTGTTACCCAATACCCATTTGTAATGGCATTCTCCTGTGGTTCATCTGCATTCAGTCACACAACGGAAAAATTTAAGGCACGAATATAATACCCAATTTAATTTTTAGGGGAAAAGAATGCTCCCTTGTCGTAGTCCTGCTCCAACATGGGGCCATTGAGGGGGCAGACATGAGCATCAAAATTGGGTGGGATTTATTTATTTATTTATTGGGTTTCACCGGGGTGGGGGTGCCATTTCGCCGCTCTTTGTGTTTGGGCGCAGGGGCCGCGCCTAGGGGCGTTCATTTGCCACTAATTTTTAATATGAAGTATTTGAGATAGGAAGGGCGAAGATAATAAACACTTCTGAGTTCGTTAGTGAATCCATTAGACACATTCAAAGAAAACAATCATTCTAGGCCCTACAAATAAGCTGGCAATAGTGGGACGTGGTTGGCTGGGGTTGCTGGGTTGGGGTTCGGAGAGGGTTGGGGGGTTGCAAGTCTGGGCCGGATTTCAACAAAGGGTTAGTAATGACGATCAGTGAAGTGAAAGACGATTGGAGAAAGTCGAGTAATATGCATACATGATTGATGGAGAATCATTGTTTCGGGTAGTTCTATAAACCTAAACCCAATAATGTAAGTGGGTAGTTTTGTAAAGGAAAACCGATTTTGTGTAACTTTGTAGTGTATTTAGATAATACCCACTAGTGAGGCTTGCGGGATCAATGTGCAAACCTGGAAGTGCCTATGATAAGAGACTCGGTGTTATATGATAGTATGTATAATTGATATAGTGAGACAAAAAAGAAAATGAATCATATTCACCCCCACTTTAAATGACAGACACCGTTCAATAGATTGGAGATTAGGTTATTTAAAGGTGGATTGATCACTGGTGTATTGAGATAACACTATTCTACCAAAAACGATAACACTAACAATCTAACTCTTATACTATTTTAATGGAATCTTGTTGTCCTCCCCGTGGATACAATGATAATAGTGAATCACATAATTCCTTGTGTTTAATTTTCTCTGTTGTATTTATTGTGATTGTGGTTTGTTGTTATTTAGCATATTTTTCTCCATCTTATTTGTACAAGATCTTCAAAATTTGTTCATATAGTTGTTGGAGATTGTTTGAATCAACTGGTGTGAGGATTTAGATGTAACATATATAGATTGTACCCGATTACATCTAGAAACATATTTAACCAACACCAAATCTAACCCTCTGGGGTAGGCCCATTTTACTATTACTGGGTTTTTATTTTTTATTTTTTTTTATGAAAGAAAACAAAAAATAGGAATTAAATACACAACAAAGATTTTAAGTGTCCACATCCTCACCTACCTCATAGTTCCATCTATTGGTTTTCTTTGCTTAGTCTGTCAATGCAGCAGTAGGTTTCACCAAATGTGTCACATAACTTAAAATCAAAACATTCCAAGTTATTACTAAATGATCCGCAAGGACATACCACCTAGCTAGGTTTCAGAATTAAAGACACCAGCTCTGCTGAATTTGATCAACCCTCCACCGTCTGTATACTGCTTTCTAATGGCTGCTGCAAGCCTGCAACCCCTTGAGCAAGACTCCTGGGTTCTACCTTGATTTTTTTCACCTGCCCTAACAGAATCAAATCTGACAAAAGTGAATTACTGTCAATCAAACATGCTCATCCAATTTTATAAGTTCCAGTGTCAAAAGAAGCCATACAAATCACTGGAAGATCCAATACAAGTAAATCATGGTTTTTAAAGGAAATATGAGAAACAAAGTCCTTTTGGTTCACAACAAATAAGGCTAGCATTAAATTGTAGGGACATAAAGACAAATTCTTGGTCAAACATGGGACATTTTTTTAAAACTGCCACAGGATTTGGCTTTGCAAGTTGGAATAAAATATGATTCTGATTGATCCAGCGAAAATATAAAGAAATAACCTCAACATTAAAGAGACATTTCAAATCAGAAATAGACAGGATAGAATTAGAAAATAAGGAAAGAAAGCCCCACATGAACTCCCAAAAGAATAATTCAGTCCACAATCCAAGGTGCCCAACAGCCCAAATCCTCTTTTGGAAAATTCACATAACAAGAAAAGGTGCGAAACAATTTCTTTCTCCTTATAGAATGCACAAGAATCATCATCCCCCCTTTTAGATTCACTATTAGGATTTTAAGGGCACTATATCCAACAACACTCTTCAGATGAAGTTTCAATCTCCATAAGAATTTCCACCATTTTACTACATGCATCTTATTCAAAGATGAAGAATACATACCTGGAGAAAGTATGATATAGGAAATCATTGACGAGGCAGATTGGTTTCTAAATGTATTCATGAAAAAGTATGATATAGGAAATCACTGACTAGGTAGATTAGTTTCTAAATGTATTCATGAGATAATACAAAGGATAAAGAGATCTTTTGAATAGTCAAAACACAATAGAAAAATATAAAATTACATCGAGAGAAAGATTCCAATCATTGTTAATGATGAATTTACTAACTTTGAAAAATGAGAGAGTATATAGACAATTAGCAGTAAGCAAAAACCTTTAAGATATAGTATCTAAGGATTTATCAAAAAATTAGTCTGAATCTAAAGGATGGTATGAATACAATGCCGCTTGGCAAGTATTTCATGCAAATCACTATTAGTGGGTCCACCTCTTTAACCAAATTTTTTACTATGTTCTTGCACAAATATTTGTCCAATATCTGCAATTTGATAGTATCAGAAAGACCTTTTTTATACTATATGGCTATATGACTCATCAAAATCAGATAGTTGAATAAAACTATATCATCATCCAAATAAAGTTCAAGTAAAAATTGGCATTTGCGGCTAATTTGAGGTGTCATGTGGCACATTTGTTACTGGATATAGTAAGTATTACCTCTCTTTGCCTCTAGTGGAATTTCTTTTCATCGCAGTTCTGGTATGTCCAAGTATACTATACCAAAATTTTGCCTCAATTTAGCATGCATATTATATTATTTTATTTTTCATTTCTTCATGACAATTCTGGCATGTCTGAGTAAAGTATGGTAGCCACGGCTACAATCTTAGCTTGTCTAGAATAATTGGTCAATGACTACTTGCTTATGCATCACATCATTCTTTTCTTTTTCTTTTCTTCATTATAATTCTGGCATGTCCGCCGAGTATGGTAAATTGGCTATGGTTTTTTTTTTTCTAAAAGGATAATTTTATTAAAGAAAGAGGAATATAAAAAAAACCAGGAAACCAAAAGAACAAGGCAGAAACCACTAGGCCAGCTTGCAAACTCCACCTTCAGCATGGCCATCTACAAAGAGAGCAAGCAGAAGACCTACCAGAATCGAAAACGGTGCCTGTCTAGAGCATCAGAAACTAACTTAGACACAAAGTGGTCCGGGAGCGCCATCGAGTATTCTGAGATGCCAGGCTCCAAAGCCTTCTTTGCCAAGTAATCTAATAATGTATTGGCTACACGGAAGCAATGCGATATCTTCCATTGAATAGACTCCAGGTAGTGAATGGAAGACATCCATTTTTGAAGAGTGAACTAGGGAATGTGTCTTCCCTGGATCGCTGAAACCACTGAAGCTGAATCCAACTCAATCCAAACAATCCTGGCGTTCAGATTCTTTGCCAACATAATCCACTCCAAGACTACTTCAAACTCTGCTTCATATATCTTTTTGACCACCAGAAAAATACTAAATGAGTCTATAGCCTGGCCTTCATAGTTCCACAGAACTCCTCCTAAACTAGTATTTCTTGGATTGCCAAGAGAACTACCATCCACATTGATCTTGATCCAATCCAGTGGAGGTTTGCACCGGTGAACCTCAAGGGGGGGGGGAATGGAGATGGGGTTTTTGATTGTCAAGCCAAGTTTCCTACAACAAACAACATTAGAAACTGAGCGCACCTCATCACTTATACCATCATTGTAGAGCATAATCTCCTGTCTAATACTTTCAAAGACATAACATTCCTGCCTTGCTTTATTCTCGTGCCTTCTTTTATTTCTCTCCCACTAAATATGGTGGGTAATTATTGGAAAGCCCAGCCTCCATGGCTTCTTAATATTGAGAACACAAGTTGTTCTCTTCCACCACTTGTGGAGCCCCTATATGGACAGGTGATCTTTCCACACCATCTGAAAGAAATTGATTTTTTTTTTCCAAATAGAAACAGAGAAAGAACATTGCAGGAAAACATGGTCCATACTTACTTCAGCCTTACCACAGAGGTTGCATGTGGATGCCAGATAGACATCTTTGTGATGAATCGTCTCATCCGCGACTCTGCCATGCACCAATCTCCATCCAAATATAGAATATCTTGGAGGAAGAGCTTTCTGTAAAATTGACGAAGACCAAGTGCACCTTGGAAGACTTCCTTCTAATATCCTCCCAAGCGGAGCCCGAAGAGAAAGAGTCCAGTGGCATTAGAGACTAGACCCAGACATCCTCCATCTGCACCCTTGGAATTTTAGTCTTGTTAATCTGATTAAAAATATCATTAAAAAGAGGAGAAATTACCTCAGGAAGAATCCATTCCCCATCTCTAATAAAATTCCCCACCTTAGCCAAAGTGGAGAAGGCATTGAAGCTGTCCCGCAAAATTTCTTCCATAATGGATTTTGGGCCCCACCACTTGTCCTTCCAGAAGTTCGCCAATTGGCCATTTCCAATGATCCACCTCTCCTTGTCCTCTACAAAATTCCACACCTTCCTAACTCCTGTGATAATGGAAGAAGGGTTGCAATTTTTAACAGTTCTGCCATCCTTTTTAACAAATCGGGCTCTAAGAAAAACAGTTGCAGCCGACTTCTCATTTTTTAGTCTCCAGACCATCTTACAGAGCATTGCCTTATTAGAGTCTCTTAGTCGCCTAATCCCCAAGTCCCCTTTCTCCTTAGGCTTACACAAAGAGTCTCACTTCACTGTTTTCACTATGTCAATTTCACCTGTCCAAATGAAGTTCTACATCCATCTCTCCATCATTATAACGAGAGATGCAGGCCACAAATAAACAGAGAAGGTATGAGTTGGCATTCCTGAAATTATAGTTTAAACCAATTCAACTCTGTCTACCATCGACAACAATTTCCATTTTCAACCCGCCAATCACCCCTTAACCTTGTCCATAATCAATAACAAGGCCTCTTTTTTAACCATTCCTTTGAAAATTTCCACACCTAAGTATCTTGTTGGAAAAATGGACATAGGAATCCCAAAGTTTCTGAAATCCCCTGTTTTCTAGTAGGAGGGATTTTCCCCAAAAAAAGCTTGCTTTTTCTAAGCTGATAAATTTACCAGCATATTCTTGGTACTTGAGAAGAAAGGCCTTTAAGTTCTTGACATACCTCATAGAAGCATTAGAGAAGATGAAGATATCGTCAGCAAAGAGGATGTGACTAGGGGTATAGGGGTATTGGCACCTCTTGGGCCTTGAATAGGTTTCATCTTGTCTCCTCAAATCAACTGCTCCAGACCTTTGGAAAGTACTTCCTCCGCAATAATAAAGAGCATAGGAGATATAGGGTCCCCTTGCCTCAGCCCTCGCTCCACACCAAAGTATCCCTGCGGATCACCATTAACCATAATAGATATCTTTTTGGATATTAGAATTTGGTTCAGCCATACGATCCACTTCTCTGTGAAGCCAAAGAGACGCAACACCTGGAAAAAAAAAAGAAAGCCCACGAAATAGTGTCATAAGCTTTTCTAATATCTATTTTAAGGCCAAGACCACCCCTTCTCGTTGAGGCAAACATCATGTTTGCAAGCTCAGATGCCAGACTGATATTAGAAAGGATCAACTTCCCTTTCTAAAAAGCACCTTGTTCTTCTGAGATCAATCTAGGAAGAAAGTTCTCTAGTTTCATAGCCATCACTTTTGATATAATCATGCAATAAAATTTTCCCATACACAAAGGCCGAAACTTGTCCAAGGAAGAGGCTCCCTTCACTTTTGGGATAAGCACCAGGAAGTTGTTATTCACTCCTTTGGGCATATGGTTGTTACTAAAGAAGTACTTGATGGCATTACAAAACTCTCTCTCCACAATATGCCAGCAACTTCTAAAAAAATGCCCCATAGAATCCATCCGATCCTGGAGAGCTATCTGGCTCTAGATCCCATACAAATCTTTTAATTTCTCTATCACCTAGTAAAAACTCAAGAAAGAAAATATCACCTTGTT
Organism: Macadamia integrifolia; assembly: GCF_013358625.1. Taxonomy (NCBI): domain Eukaryota; kingdom Viridiplantae; phylum Streptophyta; class Magnoliopsida; order Proteales; family Proteaceae; genus Macadamia; species Macadamia integrifolia. The sequence goes on from NW_024868944.1 coordinate 37,266, forward strand.
GAAGAACTCTAGAAATAGAATCAAGCAGCTCCACATGGTCCACTAAAGGCACTGCCTTGTGAAACTCTTCATAGAAATTCACAATATATTCCCCCAGCTTATCTTGACCTTCCACCATTGTAACATCTAGTTTTTTGAGGTATTTGATGGAGTTTCTAAGTCTTCTCATTTTTGCAGACAAATGAATGAAGCTGGAATTTCGATCCCCCTGCTTCATCCATTTTATTTTAGCCTTCTCCGCCCAAAGCTTTTCATGATTTTCCAAGACTTTGATCAGAGTAGTTTTTGCATCTGCTTCTAAGGCAAACAGGTGGTCATCAAGACCGTTAGCTTTTATATTCTGCACACCTGCGCCAACTTCTCCTTTGCTTCCTCAAGAGCTCTATTAAAATTTGGGAAAGAGGACCTTTTAGTCTTTTGAGCTTCTACATCAAAACAAAAATAGAATTTCCTGAAACCCTTTCATCCCATGAAGAGGCTACCACCTTCTTGAAATCAATATGGTTCATTCAGAACTTGTGGAACCAAAATGGACAATTGTTGGGCCAATGAGGTAAATCAGAGATAATCACCAAAGGGGAGTGATTTGAGGCAATTCTAGGGAGAACCCAATTGGCGTATCCTTGAAAATGATGTATCCACTCTTCATTGCAGAAACTTCTATCCAGGACCGCAGACACATTACCTCTGTGATGGTTATTGGACCAAGAGAATTTTTTTCCTGACGATGGCGCTTGGACCATAAATTCCCTGGCCCCTCTTCTCATGAGATAGTAGGGTTGCATTAAAGTCACCTATAATGGCCCAAGGAGTCGATATCTGGGGAAGATCGGCCACCAGCCTCACCCATAAATCTCTTCTTTTAGCTCTGAAGTTGCTAGCATGGATAAAAGAGATCTGAACAAGCTTTGACTCCTAAGGAAGGGAAACCAAAATATGCTGCTCCGACTCAAAGATAACCATAGGAAATTGTAGATTTCTCTTCCCAAGTTATTAAAGAAGAAAGTGGGAAAATCACTTACTTCAATCATAGGCTTCGCAAAGCAAATGATGTTGGGCACCCTCTCGTTAATAATATGCCACAAGGCATTCCTCCTTGCCGCCTTCTTCATTCCTCTAATATTCTAGAAGAAAACCTTCATGGGGACACTACATGGGGGAGGGTTGGTGAACAGACTTGTCAGTCTGCTCCTTCTCTGCATTATGTTTCTCCTTCCTGGCAGCCATTTCCTCTACGCTGTGCATGGCCTTATCTATGGCAGCCACTTCCTGATGTTGCACTATGACATGCCTTCCCACCAGATGAGATTGTGAGAGCCCCGACACAATGTGCTCAGGCCCCTCCCATGTCTGACCCTGGCCACTTTTTCCTCTTCTCCCATGACCATGGCCTCCAGCCTTGTAATTGACTTTGCGACGAGGTCTCAAAGCTCACACCATATGAGTCTCCTTAATCCTATCACCAGCGTCCCTTAAGGTAGTGGTGCCCTCCCTGTGGTCGCCCTCATCTGATGAGTCCTGCAATTCAGCCTCAGATGGGCTAGCGCAACAGATTATCCACCATAAATGGTCCAGCACCCACCAGACCCTGCCTTTCCAGACCATTAGAGGGAATATTCTTTCTTCTAGAGATATTCTCATGGCCATTCAAATCAACAACCAAATCGTGTTCGACATGGAAACTATTTCCACTAGTCGCATTTGCCATATAGGCAATAATCTCCTACCATATTGGAAGTCTTCTGTCTCCCAGGACCATCAACGTTCCCTGCCGGTCCTTGGGGTCCAACTCCGATGAGGTTAATAACCTGCTCAATGTTTCTTCTCTCCTCTATCTTCCCTCTGCATTGATTGGTGTGGTGACTTAGCTTCTTGTATAAGAGGCATCAAGTTATGTCATCTTCATAAACGATTTTTTGTTTGAACCAAAACAACATCTCCTTGCCTGGTTGACTTCTCTCCACTTGCATCTCCTCTACCCTGGATCCTCCCAATTCCACCTCGACAAGGACTCTCGCATAATTGCCCATTGTTGCGTTTAAGGTTCTGTGATTCAGGGCCACAGGTCTCCCCGCTGCTTTGGCCATGGTCAATAGTATTTTTTGATGCCAGTATTCCATTGGGAGTTCTGGAAAACGAATCCAGACAAGCTTGGTTTGGGTATGATTTTCATTAATGTTGAACTTAGGTCTCCATCTCTGAAAGCAGATCACCTGACCTCCCACCTAGATTAGGCCTCTCCTCCAAATCGAAGACATATCCCCCTCCTTCTCAAAACGAAAGAGGATGAATCCCTTCCCTAAAGGGAACATATTCACTTTCCCCTTTAACTTCCAAGCACCAGACACCTCACTACTAATATCATCCATAGAGACAAACCTAAAGTTCACTCTGCTGATCAGCGCAAAGTTGAAGCTCTGGAGTTTCTCTTCATACGCATCTTGTGGTATCACCACTTTCATCAGCGACCCGGCTCGAATCGGGTCTGGAAGGTCTTCCACATCAGTCAACACCTTTTTTTGTCACTGAAGCATAAGACTTTCGGTTCCTCGGAACTTCAATAGACCTTGCTTCCCTATCGTCCTCTCCCTCCTTTGAACGTATCTCATCTGGATCCATAGCCATTTTAGGTACCACATCAGGCACAGGGGTGATAGGTCGAGAGGGTCGCCAGAAATCTATGATTAGGTGTTGTTTCCCTCTGTCCAGCAGGCGACCTCCATCACTGAGCCCCTCCGGGTAGGTCGCACTACTCTCCTCATCTCGTAACTCCATTTCCATTTCATCCATCTTTTACCAATTAGCTTATCATAAGTTGGCTATGGTCGTAATCTTGAAAATTCCAGAATTGTAGGTCGATGACTATTTGCTTTAGCATGCATTTTACTATTTTGGTCTTTCCAGAGCTTTCCCACTCTCTAGAATAAATGACTTTGTTCTTTCCAAAATCTTATAACTTTTATTTACAAATTTCCTATTATTCTAGTCATCTCCAGAAGTATATTATTATGTACTAAAAAAAATTCTCACTTTATTATATCGTCCTTAATACACCATTATGGTGCTGATTTATCTACAAACGTACCCAACACTGTAAAATTCATTTCAAAATTTTTTAAAACCCTAATAGAAGGTTTTAAATAGTTGAAAATAGGCTTTGTCACCTTTTAGATGCCTTGAAATAAACATGGATTCCTTCGGCTAATTCTGGACTTTGAAATAGAATCTTTTCCATGGAAGTCAGATTGACACCCGGACAGTGAACTCCACATGCCCTAACTAGTTGATATCAACTTCAGTGCCCATAAATTTCTATGAATTCTGTCAGCCAATCCAAGCCCTCGAAATATAATATTTTCCTATGGGGTTCCAATCGACACCCATTTAGTGCCATTAGACTCTATTCACTGTAAATAGGCAATTTTGACCTCCATACCTTTGAATCTCCAAAGGATTCTCTTCATTCAACAAGGCCTGTCCAAATGGAATCCTTTTGAACTTTCATCGAGGTGGTCTCAACATTTTGGACCTCTGGTAGGTAATACATATCCCATTTAACTTTGTAAATACATCTCCCTATTAATTTTGTAGGAATAACATGTTGTCTAGGAAGACAGGCTTCGATCGGGCGCATTAGGTGTCTAACATCTTCCCATATCTATAACTTGACACTTACCCCAGCCTCTAGGCAGACCAAGACCTTTTCATTGGAGTCATTTTGTCACATGGAGGTTACTTTAACAATGAGTATCTCTCGAGGATGAGTGACCTTATACCTATGGATTTGGGGTATTTCTAATGTTGATATGCTCACAAATCATTCATAATGATCAAAATGCTCTTGGAAAAGAAACATGAATAAAATTATTTGATCCAAAAATTTATTGGTACGGCTAAGCAATGTATAATTTTGTCATACCCAAACTTGATGTTAATATGAGCTCATTTGCCTTTTTATTGGTAGAAGAATCCATTTTAGTTGAGTAGGACCTACATTGGAGATAAGTCCCTATTGTCCAGTATTATCCCTGGTTTTCATACCAATTTCAAGTATAGAAATATAAGAAAAATGGTTTTTGAATCATTTGATTTGGATATACGAAGCCTAAAATATAGAGGCCCAAACACTTCAAATCTCACCCCAGATGCGCCTAGCATAGACCAAATCTAATTGTAAATAGTCCACTTCAGAAGTAAACCAACTAAAGCACCAAAATTTGACATGCGAAACCTATGGTGATGTCGAAATTTAAAGAGCTATTCTGATTCAGCAACGAGAATCTATCGCTCGACATTTCTCATTGTTGAGTGGTCTCTCAAATGGCAAATAAAACCCATTAAACATCAACCTTGTCAAATTCACTTGTTGATAGACATCAATTTTCGTTTGATTTTGTAAGACCTTGACTTGACATCGAAGCCTTCGACATGGCCTCCATGGTGAAGTGATATTGATGTCGAACCTAGGCTGTTCAACATTGAAATCTAGGAATTCCTAGAAAATGTGGACTCTAGATTTTTGGATTTTGAGGCTATTGTGTGGTTGTGATCCCACTTGGAGGCCATGAAACCATCTAGATTCATTCCTTGAACCTTGATTCCGTCCTTAGCTAGATGTGGTCAAACATGTTATTAATTCAAATTTGGTTGACTATAGAAAGTTGGCACCGTTTTATAACATTGATGAAAAACCACTTGGGAAAAATCCCAAAGGAACACTTTTTATGGGGTTTCCAAACTCTAGGACATGTGAAAGAGAGTTGGTACTCCATAAATTTATAAATATAGGGCTCTCTCTCATGTTATGAAGGATCCCTCTCTCAGTACTTTGAGTCTTTGACCAAAAAGTGGGTTGAAGAGAGAAAAACTTAAAACCCCAAGTGGTGGGTGTTCGAGTCCAAGTTAAAGCTTCTATCTTCAGTCAATAATAGCCTCCAACCCTTCCTTTCGTGGTTCTTCAATCAGGTAAGGCCCTAATCTCCTCTTTGATTTGTTCCATCCCATCTTTTTTGTCTTATTCCTCTTACTATCTCATACAACAAAGGGGTTTGTGATCCTACCTCTCTAGGTTATAGTTACACACACCCATATTTTGTTGTTCAATTTTTGTTAAGTTATTTTTTTCCTTTATCTTAGCTATGCATGTCATCTTCTCCATCCCTTCTACATATTTATTCTCTCTTACTTTATCTATTCTGATCTTCATGCTAATAAGATTGATTTTAATGATATGATATGATGTGCATGATTATCTCTTTGTTGCTTAGCAGGTTCCGCCACCCCCTGGCTGGTAATTGGTGACTCAAATACCTATTTTTTCACCCATGGGAAGCATGGCCTTGGTAAGTTCAATCAAGGTTCTTCTGATGATTTTTCAGCTTTTCAAGACACAACTTCCCTTCTGTCGGTCCCCTCCTCTGGGTTAAAATTCACTTGTCTAACAATAGGCAGTTGGGTTGTGTTTGTGCAGTGCTTGACCATAGTTTGTGAAACAATGAGTATGTCTTCCCAGGCTGTGCTCATCGGGTGTTACCCCGTCATTATTCTGACCACTCACCTATCGTCCTCACTTGTATTGAGATTTCTCGCTCGATCAACTCCCCTTTCCATATGCAGCGGTTTTGGGCTGAGCACCAGGATTTTAAGGATGTTGTTAGCTCTTCTTGGTCAATTCCTTCATATGGTTCCTCAATGTTCATCGTCATCTCAAAGCTGAAGCGTCTGAAGGCTCCTTTGCGAACATGGGCTAGGTCAACATTCCCTCATATTGATATGGATGTTTGCAATAAGAAAGCTCTCTTGGGAAATATTTAGCAGGTTATTGATGAGGTTGGTATTGATGAAAAACTTTTCATTAAAGAGCTACAAGCAAAAGAAGAAAACGGAAGGTGCTTGGTATGAAAAATCAAGGGTTAAATGGCTAAAGGAGGGTGATCGTTGTTCAAAGTTCTTCCATCTATCTGCTAAGATCTAAAGGGAAGAAATATGATCAGAGAAATTGAAGGTGCTGATGTTACCATGCTAACTGAGGCGGTCGACATTGGTCAACGTTTGGTTGACCATTATGAGTAGTTTGGGAAGAGGGGTGTCTCCATGAAGAATAATTCTCTGCTCTCTGTGATTTTGAAGATCCTCACTGATGTGGATAATTTTAGCCTCACCTCCATTCCATCGTCCGAGGAAATCAAGTGTGCAGTCTTCGACTTAGACCCTTCCAATGCTCCAGGACCTGATGGGTTCCCTGGGACTTTTTATAGAACTTGCAGGGATATTATAGGTAATGATGTATACAAGGCTATAAAAAAAATTTCACACAGGGAATTATTACAAAGGGTGCTAATAGCAATTTCCTTACTCTAATTCCTAAGGTGGACAATGCCTGTATGGTGGGACAATTCCGTCTGATTTGGTTAGGTAATTTCTTTCTCAAGTTGATTTCTAAGATTATGGCTTCCCGTTTGAGCTCTCTTTTACCTTGTCTGACATCTCAAGTGCAAGGCACTTTTCAAAAAGGAAAAGTCATTTTTTCTAACATTGCAGTTGCTTCGGAGCTATCTAATATGATTTCCAAGAAGAGTTTTGGTGGCTGTATTGGGATGAAGCTCAACATTCAAAAGGCATTTGACATTCTTGAGTGGGATTTTCTTTTTGATGTCATGACAAGCTTTGGTTTTTCTTAGACTTGGGTGAATTGGGTAGAGCAGATTCTGATTTCGACCAAGCTATCTATTCTTGTTAATGGAGGCCCCATGGGATCTTTTGGAGTTGAGAGAGGTCTTCACCAAGGGTACCCTCTTTCTCCTATGCTATTCATTCTTGCAGAAGAAGCCCTGTGCCGCTTTCTTTGAGAACTCAGAGACAAAAACTATGTGAAACCAATTCCAGGTCCTAGGAATTTCTACACCCCTTCTCATCTTTTATATGCTGACGATCTATTTATTTTTATAAATGCATATTTGAAGTGTGTCAAAAACATTTAAAATTTCTTGGACATTTATCAGAGCTACTCAGGTCAGAATATTAATCTGGAAAAGAGTAAAATCTTTTTGGGTGCAATTTCAATAGCTAGGAGACACAGACTTAAGGAGATTCTAAATATTCCTATCTGCGACTTTCCAACTCGTACCTTTAAGTGGACATTTTCAAAGGCCGTGTCAAGAAAGAAAGGATCCTTTCGTTGGTAGATAAGTTCAAATCCAGATTGGCTAGATGGAAAGGAAGATTACTATCTTTTGTAGGGCGAGTGGAACTGGTGAAGACTATTATGAGCAGTATTCCATTGCATAACTTTTCAGTGTACCTTTCGCCATTTTCTTCGATTACTCTAATGGAGAGGTGGATAAAAATTCTTATTTAGAGTGGTGATGTTGACACTTCCAAAGGCATTACTGTTAAGGGGGCCAATGTTTGCAAACCAATAAATGAAGGAGGTCTTGGCATTCGTCATCTCAGAGTTGTCAACCAAGCTTTGCCATCCAAGCTAAGCTAGCACATCGGATCAGATTTTTTTGAATTTTCTTCTGTCCTATGTGGAAGATTTATCATTGATGATGGTAATCTTAAACGGTATTCCCCCTCTTCCACTATTATATCTGTCCTGCGAAAAGTTTGGGATTTTTTTAGTAAATCTGAACGTTGGGTTGTGGTTGATGGAGCCTTCATTAACTTCTGGTATGATCGTTGGATTAGCTCTTCAAGGCTATATGATGAAATATCTCATGATCATCCGATCAGTTGCAGGCACAAGGCTTCAGTTTCAGATTTTATTTCAGATGGCCATTGGAATTTTCCAACATTGCATCCACCTCTTAGCAGACTATTTGCAATCGAATTTCATTGGTTTCCCTCCCTTCAATTGCTACTCAAGATAGGCTGGTCTCTTACTGAATCAGCATGTGTTTTCTCTACAACTTCTACTTGAGAAAAAATTAGAGATAAATTACCTATTCAAGGGTGGTGGAGGATGGTCTGGTAAAAAGGTCTTCATCCTAGATACTCAGTTTTTGGATGGCGTCTAGCCCATGTTTGCCTGACCACAGATGACAAGTTCACTAAAAGATCAATCCCCTTGGCCTCTATGTGTAGCTTGTGTTGCAAATGTGAAGAAGCTTTCACTCATCTCTTCCTTGACTCTGAGTACTTTGTCCATCTTTGGTCTCTTATGCTCAATCATTTTGATCAGCGATGGAGTGGTTTCCCTTTTATTGAAAGCCTCTTCTCATGGTGGAAAAGAAAAAAGAATGCAGTTCATTGTAATAAACTATGGCTCTTCCTCGTTATTATCATTCATTTTCAAATTTGGATAGAGCGGAATAGAAGGAGGCTTGATAATAATCTCAACCCAGTAGGATTGATGGAGCAATCTGTTTGGAGGGATCTTAGTGACTTTTCTTATCTGAATCCTATTCAAATAAAGATATTGGGTGATCTTCTGCTTTCCAAAAGGTTTAAAATAACAACTTCTTTGCCTCGGGCTAGAAGTATTCAGGAACTATTTTAGAATGCTCCAACTGATGGTTTCATTAAGTTGAATATAGATGGATGTTCTCTTAGAAACCCAGGAAGTTCAGGAGCTGGTGGCATTCTTAGAGGTGAAAGAGGAAATGGATTAGGATGCTTTGCAATTTATGAAGGAGTTGGATCAAATTTTATGGCTGAATTTGCAACATTCTTTCATGGCCTCAAATTTGCTTCCACCAAAGGTATAGCCAAGTTATGGATAGAGTGTGACTCTCAAGCTATGGTGACCTATATCAAAAACTAGAAAATTCCATGGTGCTTTTAGCAAGCATGGCTATTTCACAAAAGATATTTGAACAAAACTTTTTGGGAGATATATCATTGCTATAGAGAGACAAACATAGTCGCAGACAAGTTAGCAAAACATGCCTCTGCTACTCGTACTACATCATTTTGGGACAATGTTCCTAACTTTATAATCTCTGATCTTGAGTGGGACTATCTTCAAACAAGGTTCCGATTTTTGTAAATTTTCTTCTTTAGCTTTGAGTTTTTGCTCTGCTGATGATCATGTTGAAGGTGGAGTAAAGACTTGAAGAGATTTCCATTGTATTCTCTCATTTTTTTTTAATATATTCATTTACTAATCTTTAGCAAAAAAAAAAGTCACATATATTTCGCATATTTTGGATCAGTTCTCTACGTAGTTCTCCAGTATATGATGTTTTCTCCATATTTCATGCCAGCATGTAGCATAGATTTTCTCTCTTGCTTTCATGATTTCATCCATATTTACTTTAGTTAGATTTAGGTTGTTTTTCCCTATCATCGATGTGTCATGTGCAAGCTCTAGTGTCTCTTGCATTATTGGTTTAATAAGTCACATATATTTTGCATGATATTTTCTCCTCTTTATGATTTTACAGTTAGAATAGGAGTTTTTTCCATTGAGTTTATTAAGGCTTTTGTTTTGATTACATGGTTTCATCTTTCAAATATATTTATTCTATTTTTCATTGTGTTTTTACCATCAATTTGCTTTACAATGAATTTTCTGGATTCTTTTAGGGTTTTCTAGCTTGTTTTAGCCCTAAGGATATTTCCATTTACCTTATTTTATTATCCACGAATTTTCATGTTTTCATCTCCTTTAACTTTTCCTTACATTTATGGATTTTATGGTTAGTGTTTGCATATGGGTTTCATCTTGCATCTCAATCTCATACGTTTTTATTTTATTGTATACTAATCCTTCCTTGTAGCTAAACCTCCGTGGTTATTTTTTTATCTCCTTATTTTACATTATGTATACTAACCTTTTTTTTTTTTTTTTTTTTTTTACCAAACACTTTGTGTATGTGCCTCTAAACCATAACTTTTTCATTTTTGTAATTTATTTAGATTTACTTTAGTTTTTATCNCGGGTAGGATTTGGTGAACCTAACATAATTGAGAGGGGTTAGTACTTCACCATTTTAGAATCAAAATTAATGAAATCCGATGTCAAAATCGTGTTTAGAACGTCAAAATAAGGTCACACGTCCGATTTGGGTTCGATCGAACATAAAGATCACCTTCTGGCCACACAGGTGGGTCAGACAGGTGGGCTGTCTACCCACCGGTCTTACCCACCGGTTGGGACCGGCGGGTAGGGGCCCGCCGGTAGTACCCACCGGTGGTACCCGCCGATTGGGCCAGGGACCCCCTTGCTAGGACCGGCGGGTAGGGGCCCGCCGGTTGTACCCGCTGGTTGGGCCCGAAGGCCCCCCTGCCTCTCAGGTGGGTACCCACAGGCGGGTAGGAGCCCATCGGTTGTACCCACCGGTCTTGACGGAAAAGACACTGTTTCTTCCCCATTTTCTCCATTTTTTGGGGAATCAAATGGGGCTTTTCCCCACCCATTCTTCACACCTTCAAGGTCCTATAGGATGGTTCTAACCTAGATCTAGGTTAGATTCAAGTGAGGGAAAACCATCTTACCTTCTTTGCTCAAGAACGACTTCAAACCCTCCAACCGCTTCAAACCCACAATGTTCTTTCCACCTTGTCAATATCTCTTCAAATCCTTCAAGATCAACACATAAATCATCTATTAAACCTTAGATTCATCATTTCAAAGGGGATTTACAAGATCTCAAGAAACCATACTCGAATCAAGGGTTTAAAGCTTGGATATGGTGAATGTTCACAAAACCCAACTTTTCTTACCTCCAACTGTAGATCTAGAGTTGAAGATCACTCTCCCGGCACCGGAATGGGAAGATCGAGCTTCGGCGCCGCTGAAATCCCTCTTTTCTTCCTCTTCCTTCTCTTCCTTTCTTCTTCCCTTTCTTTTCTCTCTCGTCTTTACTTTTCTCACCAACGTACAGGGGTAATAAATGGAAAGAAGAGAAAATCATAAAGCTTTATATATAATTCCTAATAAGTGAACAGTGCACTTGGATGGGTCACTCAGGTGGGTGCACCCACCTGTCCTACCCACCTGAGGACTGAAACTTGGGATTTTGACCTCGGCGCGAACCCCACCCCAAGCATACGATGTAGCATACGTATATACCTTAAAATACGGATATAATACCTGTTTTATCCGTACATAGCCTTATGGTAGGTGCATGTACAGGGCTTGGGCACTCCCGTCTCTTCTGGCACTGGCTCGGACTTGTCGGGCCAACCGGTGTTTAAGGTCACCCGTGCCATCATAGCCCATAAGGAACCCGCTCTAATTTCCTCTGGCTCGGTTCCTGCATGGTTAAACCGGTTCAACCGTGAAATCAGACCGGGTTTAAAAAGCGAGATATTACAATAGTGACACCGGGACTTCTAGAATCCATGAATATGTCAATGCTTAGCCGAATTGGGTGTATTGAGCTACATCACCGTCTGCTTCGATAGGTGCCTCAACATTGGGATGTCGACCTTCATATATTTCAGTTTGGACTGGTGGAGATCTGTCCAACTCTCGAGGAATTCTGAGTTTATATGTTATCTCCACCAAAGGGAAAATTTGTTCAACCATCTTTGGAGAAAGATCATTCCGAAGAGATTCAAGACTTTTTCATGTGGGAAAAAGATGAGATAAAGCAATTCATCAGATATGGAAAGATTGACACTTTTAAGGTGGTTAGGAGCTTCATTCAATACCTACCACTGGGAGAAATCCATCAGCAAAGGTCACAATATGCTTATCTACTATGAATGATAGCTCGCTATGCTCTCTGAACTCCAAGACGTGGTGCACCAACTGTCTTGATAAGAAGTGATAAATCAATTGAAGAAAGGAAGAGATATCATTCCCACAGTCCTTGTGGAGACATTCAAAGGACTTGATGACATGAGCCATAGCCATAGGTTTGGGCTTAATCATTATCATAAAAATTCTGCCATTTTCCAACTCTGGCTACTTGACAAGCTGAAGCTAAATGGGTCGTTAGATGGAGGTCAGCTTAGGGCTCTTGGTTGCCAAGAAAGGAGGGAAGCCCCGGAATTCAAACTCATTAATGATTGGAAAGAATACCTACAAGGAAGAACTACAGAGGACATTGCATGGAAGTGCCCAGAAAAGCCATAAGAAGATTTTTTGATAAAGACCCCTGGCTATAACTACGTCAGGTTGATGGGATTGACTCATATGTCTTTTTATTTGCCTACGTACATCAACCAACAATATGGGCTCAAGGCGATGGACCCAGAAGAGTTAGTAAACTTCCACCTACCCCAAGAGTTATCTCCCCACCTTGTTACTTACCTATCTTGTCTATAGTAAGAAAGTTGTTTCCTTCCAATATAATACACTTGGTAATAGAATGAGGTGATGTTTGGATTATTAGCATGATTCCAGTTATTCTAATGAAGACTTGAGTTGTGGAATTAATCGTGCCTTAAAATTCAAACTCTTAAACTCTCAAAAAAAAAAAAAAAAAAAGAACATAAAGAACATGGGGAGGGAAAAAGAAAAAGAAAAAAAGCAACATTTGTGTTTTGCAGGAACAACATGAACAGATCTCTAGGGATCACCATCCTCATCTATGCCATATTCAGACCTACTTACGGAAATCATCAAGTTACTAGACGTAACAGTATCATGTGCTGACTGCGAACTCGCCAGCTGTGCTATGAGGTCCTCAATCTGGGTGGCCTGGTCAGCATTCTGTTCTCCCAAAGAAGCAACCCACCCATCATGAGAGGCACAAAATATGGTCAAAGCAAGGAGTAATAATAAAAAGAAAATCAAAGACAAAAAAAATCTGTGAAAATCCCCACCCTAAAAAAAAAAATTCAAAAATCAAATTCAAACCAAATTTCAAACATCAAAATTCAAGTAAAAAAATCCAAAAATCAATATTCCAAATCAAACATCAAAATTCAAGTCCAAAAATCCAAAAATCAAGATTCCAAATCAAACATCAAAATTCAAATCAAAATGCAAAGATTTAATATTCCAAATCAAGAACCAAAAGTTCAAGACCCAAAATGATTAAGAACCAGGGGCTTAAACCCAATGGTCCAATCTCATTGACCCAGTCCGAGATATCCCAGTTCGGCTCGAAAGAACCTTCTTAAAAGATCAGATAGCCCATCCCGGTTTGAAAGAACCCACCTGGAAGACTGGATAGCCCAGCCCGATTCAAAAGGACACACCTGGAAGACCAAATAGCCTAGCCTGGTTCAAAAGAACCCGCTTGGAAGACCAAATAGCTTAGCTCGGTTTGAAAGGACCCACTTGGAAGACTAGATAGCCCAAGCTAGTTCGAAAGGACCTTCCTGAAAGACTAGATAGCCCAGCCCGGTTCGAAAGAACCTGCCTAGAAGACCAAATTCCCTGACTTGACACATGTGAAGCCCAGCTATGGAAAATAAAAAAATCAAATGTTTTTACTTGTTACAAGATTGGAAGAGCAATGAATTTCTCTCTTGTAACCATCGGTCCCAGATAGTCTAGATTGGTTCGAAAGACCCAACCTGGAGATCAAATTCCCTGACCTGGCACATGTGAAGCCCAACTAAGGAAAACCCAAAAATCAAATACTAACATCTTTTGCAGGATTGGAAGAGCAGCGAATTTCTTTCACACAAATTGACGGCTCAGGTAAGTCCCAAACTTCAAAGTAGTTTAGAGATATTACCTGTTGCATTTTCAACTTCGTCATTAATGAGCAAAAGGATGGCAGTACAGGCTCTGACTGACAAAATGTGGTCGTTCTTTTCTTTGCTCTTCAGTCGTTGCCACAAGCCTCGACCAACGAGCGGCATTCTGTAGACACCCAATTTTGTTACCTTCCTGTGGCTATGATGAAATATGGATCTTGGACACGACTTTCAACTTTCGACCAACAGAGATGCTGATGAAAACATTCCCCTACCCAAAACCTTGAAAATCCCGTGCAGTATAATTCTGACTTTTATATACAAAGGAATCCGATCAAGATGACCATACGGATGGATAGTGCTCAAGAATAAGATTTTGACAATATATGGCACGTCAAAATTGGACCAACGGATCTCCTATGATCGTCATCGAAAAAACCCATAATCACGAGTGTAGCGCTAACAAGCCAGCCCGTGGCCCTGCCTACACCAAGCCATGCCCAGCCAGCTATACACACTAGGCCATGACCCGCGCCCCCTCCATATATGACTTCTGCCCTCGTAGGCCATGACCCGTGCCCCCTCTATATATAACCCGTGCCCCCTCCGTACATGACCTGTGCCCCCTCTATACATGATCAGTGTCCCTGCAGGCCATGACCCGCACCCCCTCTGCACATGACCTGCACCCCCGTAGGCCATGACCCGCACCCCTGCGGGCATGTGCCTACGCCCATTCCCTGTTGCTGTCTATGCATACCTGTGCTCGCTGCCCATGCCTGCACCCCCTTTGCCACCTACTGCCCATGCACCCCCATGCCATGGTGCCACGTCATATGCCGCACACCCACATGGCATTACCTGTGCACTATGCACCACACATCAATGAGATCGCTTGTATTTCCAACTCTCCTACACTGATAATGCCTCGTGCACTTTGGCCTGTCCCACGACCCACTGTCAACAGCTGGGATTGGTATTACCCTAACCCGATCGATGAAGAAATCCCCCCTTCACCAACTTAAAGCCAAAAAAACCATTTTTTCTAGGATCTCTCTCTCCCAAACAACACCCCTCTTTACCCAGTGGATAAAAACCCTCCCTACCCATTTTGCCTTTAAAACACTCTTTTGCCCATTGGACAAAAGCCCTACCCCCTCACTTTAGGCAAGACCCCCCCTTTCGTCCGTTAGATAAAGAGGTTCCCCCTCTCCTATTGGCCAGAAAAAACTTTAAAATACCCCCTCCTTTAGATTTCAGACACCAGAATCCCCCTTCACTCTTTCATAGTGAAATTTTCCCCCCCTCTCCCTCTTGATTTTCTTCTGATCTTCGGAGCGATCTTCGTCAAGATCTGAAAACTCATTCGGAACTTCGAAGTGTTCTTCAGGATCTTAAAGATCTTCAATCCAAATTCTTAGTTAAATCCAGTTTTTAGTCAAAAACAGTATGTTCTTGAGCCACCTCCCTTGAGTGTTTTTCAGTGTTCTTAAGTGTTCTTGAGTGTTCTTGAGCGTTCTTGAGCGTTCTTAAGATAGAAACCCCCCTTTTTGAGGTTCTTCGGGTCTATGAAGAGATCTTTGTTAAGATCTGAAACTTTGTTCAAATCTTCAAAGTGTTCTTCGGGACTTTAGAGTTATTTAATCCATTTTTAGGTCAACCTATTTCTTTTTAGAAATAGCTATTCCTAGCCAAACCCCTGTCTGAGTGTCCTAAGAATCTTTCCAGAAATAGCCATTCGAAGTGGAAGCTCTACCGAAGAGCCACCTCAGCCTAGCCCTCCCTTAGCCTATCCCCAGTGGAAGCTCTATCGAAGTGCCACCTCAGCTTGGCCCTCCCTTAGCCTATCCCCAGTAGAAGCTTTGCCAAAGTCCCACCTCATCCTAAACCCAGAAATAGCCTTCCTTAGCCAAAGCACTATCTAAATCTAAATTTGGAAATAACCTTCCCTAGCTGAAGCTTTATTCGAATTCCAATCCAAAAGTAATTGTTCCTAGTCAGAACACTGTCCGAATACCATCACAATCAGCATCTCTTAAGAAAGGAAGTTGGAGGTTAAGACTATCTTCCCCTAAGCCTGGAAAACCCGAAAGACAATCCAAATCGGTACTAATCAAGGGCCCACCCCTCTTGATCCAAAACAAGTGTTAAGTTCAGGTATAATTTCTCAACTAACTTGTCATAATGTAGACTTTATACAGACCTTGTTTTAGTGTATATAGTAGTTTGAATTCAATTAATATATATATATATATATATGTGATAACTTAGCCATATATGTGGAATAGTAATAATTATAGAAAATGTTCCTTCTCAAGCATCTAGCAAGAAGACCAGTAGAACCGGGCAGATTGGGTGCCCAACACTTTCCTAACTCTATAACCTAACATTTACCCTAAATCTCTGGACCATACCAAATTTTAGGCCCTTTTCTCAGGAATCGACCCACTCCTGGGTCCTAGGCCCATAACCCTAGGTGGCGACTCCAAACCCCATTTGTATGATCCCGATCCCCGAATTGGACCATCATGAAACCCCCATCTCAAATGATGAATTTTATACTCTTGCGAAATAGGCCTCCATGTATCTCCAAGCGGCGAGAGGAGAGAGGTCGGGATGCAAGTCCTTTCCCCCCAAGGGAAGGGAGACAATCTTGGTCCATCTCCGGCCGCGACCCTCACATCCCCCCTTTTTAAGATACTGCTTATCACATTCTTTTTATATTCTCCATTCACTTACTTACACATCTCTCTTTTGTGTTGTTAGGATATCGTCCAGAAAAGGCAAGGAGACCGCCTCTTCCATTAAAAGGAGGAAGACTACTACCTCCAGGGGGAGGAATGCTGGTCCTGGCTCTTCTTTATCACGGGCCCGGCCCACGCCCCTATTGACCCCACTAACTATGATGAGAGCCTCTTTCACAACACTGAGGTAGCCATTGTTTGGTCCATCTTCTCCAAGAAACCAATTATGATGGAGAAAACGACAGTGACCGAGACTTTGTGGACTACCAGATGTTGGAAAGATTCAGGGCCTTGGGTTGGGAACCCATGCTCTACCTTGACAGTCCATGTTACAAGAACCCTGTCCAGTATTTCTACCGCAACCTGGAGGCTTCCTATAGGGATGGGCAGTACTCCCTTATCAGTATGGTGAAGGGGGTAGATATTGTTCTGACTGTGGATTTGCTAGTGGCCATTTTGGGTGTCTCGGCCGAGGGTGCTCAATTTTACAACCCTCCAAGAATTAAGGCCGTGGGTCTGGGTTTTAGCGTGAGGATGCAGGAGACTATCTTTGAGACTATATGTGGACAAAAAGATCATCCATTGTATGAGATTGCCTACAATATAGCCGCTCAAGTTTTCGCATGACTGGTTCAGTTCAACCTACTTCCCAGGGAAGGTCACAGGAACCAGGTAAGCTTCATAATAGCTTACCTTGCATAATGCATCTCTGTGGCCTTGGAAGGGGTTGCTTCCCGCCTTTGCCTATCATATGTCATGATGAAAACCATGGAGTATCACACTACTCATCCTGATGACTCTGACTTTCCTTATGGTAGGTTGCTCACCAAGGTGTTTGAGTATTTCCAGGTGGATTTGGCAGGTGAGAAAGGGAAATACCCAGGGGATAAGTTCACTAAGGAAAATCTAAAGAGGATGAGATTGCCAGTACCAATAGGGGCACCACAGGAGGCAGAAGAGCATGGGCCAGAGGACATGGAGGCTGAGTATGTGAGTGAGGAGGATGAGGATTATTTCCCTCATCCAGATGAGGAAGAGATTGAGGAGGAGGATATTCTAGAGGAGGAGCCTCTAGAGACCAGGGCTGCTAATTCATATTTTACAGCTCCACCACCTATAGGTGGGGCTTTTAATTTTCAAAAGCTAATGGACAGCATTGGTGCCCTGGAGGAGGGACAAGATCAGATTTCTAAGCAGATGGAGGAGAGTATCGCCCGAGAGTTAAGGATACATCATAGATTGGAGAGGATGGAAACCGATTTCCAAACCCTCACAAGGGACTTGGATAAGGTTTCTAAGGGTGTCACTGCTAACTTCCATAGAGTACAAAGGGAAGTGGTCCTAATCAATGACTGGCTGGACTTTTTCAAGTACAACTTCCATTGCAAGTCACAGCTTAAGCGAGATAGTTCATCTTCCACGCCCAGCGACGATCAATGATATGTGGCAAATCCTCCTCCACCCTCCTTTTCTATCTTCCTTTATGATGATTTTGATATCTTGTGGTTATATATTCTTGATACACTTTTATAGTTTGGAACTTGGTGGTATTCATATGGATGTTTATGACTTTTGGGTAGGTTTTACCTATTTAATATATTCTGTTGTGGTTTGGTGGTGATAGTGTGTGTCACCTCATTTTTGCAAATATCTTTATGTATGTGATTTATCGGTGTTGCGTAAAATTTTTAGAAATTTAATATAGTGCCGCTATGTTGTCTAAATTTTTTTTATTACTTTATGAATCTTGTTGGTTTATGGAATCAACCCACTGATTTAAATTTATTGAAAATTTTGGCAACACATGAGATGAAATGCAAGTATCTAAACTTTTAATCTTATTACAGGTTTTAGTTCTTTAAGGCTTTTATGTTTACCCAACCCCAGGGTCCTATTATAAGACTCTATGGGATTTAACTTGTATGTTGTGTGTGGGTAGAGCATCACGCTTTGATACCACTGTTGTCACACCCCGTTCCACACAGAACCGGACTGGTGACAAGTTAACCCTTGTTAACCCAAACCTGCCAGGATCACATGACGTAGTAACCATAGCACAACATACACACACTAAGTCAAATAAAATTTATATTTCAAAGGAAGTCTTACCTGTACATATTAGTAAATACCCCAATACTCTTGATACCCAATTGTATTACATAATATAATCACATATGGGCCCGTAGGCGTGATATATACATAAGAAATACAATATAAGCATCTAGATTACAAAAGGAGTAACATTTCTAAAATAATAAAAAAGAATCCCTATATGGTATCAGTGTTGTTGACTCACAACACAGCTTTCGCATGGGCATTTGGCCCCGTGCCCAAGATCTTCAGGGATCCACCAGTCCTAGACTGAAAATTCCACGGTGGGTCCTAGCTCTAACTCTCCAGTCGAAAAACCTACAAGATCAACTAAAAATGGTGTGTAATGGGATGAGCTCACTAGCCCAGTAAGTGAAAAGAAAGACCATACAAGTATGCACAATATAAATGAACCTATATGCGTGTAGTTCATTTTATTATCTTAGTCCACCTAGATAACAATTCTAAGTCATAGGTTATGTGCTACTCACAACCACAGTGCACGTATGCCCTGGGTCTGAGTCACGAACCCCATCCCATGATACGCCCATAAGGTTATCGAAGAAGACTAGCCATTGGTATCGGAAAATAAAATGCTCACCCAGAGCGACATAAAAGTAAATTGCTCTCCCAAAGCTACATTAAAGTAAAATGCTCACCTATAACGACATTAAATTTAAAAGCAGTACGATTGGCCCTCTGTTATATCACTGAAATTGTTGACAGGATATACCCAACACCTAAACCCCCACTGGGAAGGATAGCAGCACAGAGATATATCAATCCTAACTGCATGCTCCTATGTATGATACTATGACTGCATAGTACCACCGTGTCCCATACCACGGGCCACCAATGCATTCATGTCCAGGCCGACTATGGCATTTAGTCTAGCAAGCATCATAATCAATAGTTAAAATCACCCATCTCACATCACAAACAAGAACAAGCATTTAACAATTAAAGATATAAACATGTTAAATCATAATTGAATTTCATAATGCACACATCAATGCATGCAATGGCATTTATGGATGACTAGTCTACACAATAATAAATGATGATATGACTAGTCTACAACTATAATGACATGATGCAATGTCCTCCTCCCACTTACCTATTTGTCTATGATGATCACCCTTGGTACGAGGTAGATCTAGCATGCAATGACGTGAATTCTAGTACAACCTATCATAAAAGAGTTAGGTTTAGTATACCTCCACTTTAAGGTTATAACCAGTGAGATTTGATGATTCCATTGTGTTTAGAATCACAAGAGTATATTACCCAATAAATTTGGGTCCAATCAAAATCCAAGAAGTTAGATTGGTAGGTCGACCGATGGGTAGGACACCCACTAGTCCTTGTTCGCCTGTCGATCTAGGAACACTGCCTGGATTGGCGAGTCAGACCGGCGGGCAAGGCACCCACCAGTCCTTGCTCGTATGTTGGATCAACAGCTTTGCTTGGACTGGCAGGCTAAGAGCGGTGGGCAAGGCACCCAACAGTCCTTGCTCGCCGGTCAAGCTAGTAGCCCACCTAAGATAGGCAGACACTGGATTGGTTAGTCCCATCAATTTCTAGGCACCCACCACTCGCGACCCAAGTTTTGCTACTCTCTCCCATTCTTTATCCCACCTTGAGAAAACCATCGAGGGTCAATTCGATGGTATTTTTCAAAAATCTAAGGCTCTAAATCATGATTCTAACCTAGATCTAAGGTCGATCTAAGGTCTTAAAGCGTGGATCTTACCTCTTTGCTTAAAACACCTCAAACCCTCAAATCCTTCTCTTTAGCTTAAGAGATTAACAAAAGCTTCACAAATCTTGTAAGTCTTCCTCTAAATCCTTCATAAACAACATATAGAAACTCTATTAAATCTTAAATTCATATTCTCAAAAGATAGTAGCAAGATCCAGAGGATTTCTACCCAAATCGAAGGGTTTCACTAAGGGTTTCATAAAGGCTTAAGGAATAGACTTTACTCACCTCAAATCATGGATCTTGAGATGAGGATCGCAAATCCAATATCAGATTCAAGAGACCTGACTCCGGCAATGCACAATGATCGTTTTCCTTCCCATTTCCTTCTTCCTTCCTCTCTCTTTCTTTTTTTTTCTCTCTTCTTTACTTTTCTCAACTACCGTGTAAAACAATAAATGAGACGAAAGAAAGGTAATAAATGATATTTATAGTGGGGTAAAATATCTAGCGACCAGATTGGTGGGTCATACTGATGGGTCGACCTACCTATGATCACCCACCAATCGGCCAGAACTTAGCCTAAACATTGGGATTTTTGATGAGGCTCGGCCCTGACACGTATCTCGTTCCCTGTAGACTATTTGTATGCATACTCAATATAAAATATAGCTATGTACCTTTATTGTGCGTACATAATCTCGTGATATGTGCAAGTGCACGACTTCGGTACGCGGACTACCCTAGGCACTGACTCAAACTCATTGGGCCAAATTGAGCTTAGAGTTACCCTTGCCATCACGTATCATAAGGTACTTGCCCCGACTCGCTCAGGTTCATGTCCTGCAAGACCAAATCAAACCAACCAAAAAATTAGACCGGGTTTAGAAAGTAGGATATCACACTAATCCCTGTAGCTTGTATTCTATCATCAATGGATAGCTTACCATGCACCCAGCGCCAAACCAGGGTAAAGAGCCTAGGGGGAAGAGACTTGTTCCAGACAAGTGAAACCCAAGGAACTGCAGGAGAGATCTTTCGTATTCCTTCCCAAGCAGATTTAACTGAGAAATTGCCCGAGGGGTCCAACTTCCATATGCATCTGTCTTCCATGGCTACAGAAGGTAGAGACAAGGCTCTAATTGACTTGAAGACCATCTTTAAGAGACTTGACTCCATCGAGGGACGTAACCAATTCCCATTATCAATGAAGTCAACCACTGTAGGAGAAAAACTGGAGAAGATGTCCTCACCAAGACCCGAGAGATTAAATATTGATTTTTGACCGATCCAGTTGTGCCTCCAAAGATCAATCTTACTTCCGTCTCCCACAACCCACCTTTCATTTTCAGTAGCAAAATTCCATAACTTCTTAATGCCAGGCTAAATTAAAGAGCTTTTGAAACCTTTCTTTGGCTATCCATGACGAGATAAAAATCTAGCCCTGAGAAGTCTGCTAAAATTAGTCTCATCGTGCTTCACCTTCCAAGTTAACTTTGCAAGAAGAGCTTTGTTAACATCCCTGAGTCTCCGTATTTCTAGGCCCCCTTCCTTTTTAGGCTTGCACACAGTATCCCATATCACGGTGATAGCCTTAGATGTAACGATCTCCCCTATCCAAACACAATTTCTCATCCATTTCTCGAGGCACTTAATCAGAGATGTGGGCCACCAGTAGACTAAGAAGCTATGAAGGGGCATCCCAGAAATCATAGAACAAACCCGCTCAACCCTTCCTGGCAGATAGAGGAGTTTGCCTTTCCATCCAGCGAACCTTGCCTTGATTTTATCCATCGTAGAGAGAAGAGGGTCCCTCTTGACTCTTCCTTGGAATATTTCCACCCCCAAGTATTTGGTAAGGAAAGAGCATATAGGAACAGCCAACCATTGCTTTCTGTCTGATGGAATCTTCCCAAGGAACAATTTACTTTTGTCAAGGTTGAAGCTCTACCCTGAAAAATTTTGGTATTTCTCAAAAAAAAAATTTCAGGTTTCTAACATAGCGTTTTGAAGCATTTCATGAAGATGAATACATCATCTGCAAACAAGAGATGAGTAGGAACCAAAAACCCTCGAGGTCCAACAATGGGTTTGATAAGGTTGCTTCTGGCCAATTCATTTAAACCCCTGCATAGCACTTCTTCAACAATAATAAATAACATAGAAGAGATGGGGTCACCCTGCCTTAGGCCTTTACTAACTTAAAAAAAAAACCAATAGGCCCTCCATTGAGTAGAATAAAAATTCTAGCAGTATGAAGAATAGAGTGGATCCATCCTATTATGGTCATAGAGAAGCTAAATCTTGACAGAGCCATGAAAAGAAAACCCCAAGATAGGGTATCAAAAGCTTTCCTTACGTCAAGCTTTAGGCCTAATCCACCTCCTCTTGAAGCCTTCCCCATTAAATTAGCTAGCTCAGAAGCCAAACCAATATTTGATTGAATTTATTTCCCTTGCTGGAATGCACCTTGCTCAGGGAAAATAATCTTGGGAAGATAGCTTGTGATACGCGTAGCCATGATCTTAGACAAAATTTTACAAAAAAAGTTGCCCATACATAGTGGCCGAAATTTGTCCAAAGATCTGGCCCCATCAACCTTAAGAATTAATAGTAATTATTATTAATTCCATTTGAAAGCATACCTGAATAGAAGAAGTGCTTCACCGCTCTACAAACGTCTCCATGAATAATGTCCCAGCACTTCCTGAAGAATGCACCCATGTAACCATCAGGGCTTGGAGAGCTATCGGGGTCTAAGTCACAAATAGCCATCATGATTTCTTCATCTGAGGGAATCGAATCAAGAATACTTAGGTCTTCCTGATGTAAGACCTTGAGAATGGACTCTTTTATATCCAGATGACTTTGAAGATCCACTCTCCTTTGGAAATTTGTATAGTAATCAACTAGATAATTCCCCATCTGGTCACGGCCTTTGATCGCACAACCATTAGCTCTCTCAATACTTCTAATTGCATTTTTTTTTTTATCTTTTTACTTTTGCCATCATGTGGAAAAATCTGGAGTTTCTATTACCTTCTTTCAACCATCTGACTCTGGATTTCTCTGCCCATAGCTTCTCATGACTGTCCAAGCCCTTCCAGTGGCGGGTTTTTTCATCAACCTCAATATTAAAAAGCTTCTTGGACATCCCCTCCTCCTCAGTTCTTTTCTGACTATCCTCCAGAGCAGTCTTAGAGCTTGAAACCTCCTCTTCCAAATTGGGAAAGGTAGTTCATGACCATGATCAGATGATAGGTTTCATCCTTTTTAGCTTTTGGTCCAGAAAGGAAATAGGGGAACCGTGGCAGTCCATGTTCCAAGCGCTATCCACCATATTGGTGAACTCCATGTGATCCATCAAAAATTTATTAATCCGAAAAGTGCAATTTTTGGGTTTCGGGGAGTTCTCAGAGCATACCAATATAGGAGCATGGTCCGAGGCAGTGCAAAGAAGAACCTATTGTATGCAATCTTTGAATGTGTTTAGCCACTCTGAGTTGACAAAAGGTCTATCCATAACAGCTGAGACATGGCCCCTTTTTCTGTTGTTGCTCCAAGTGAATGTTTTGCTAGAAGAAGGAACCTAAATCATAGAAGCTACATCCACCATAGCACCAAACTCAGCTGCTGCCCCCATGCAGAACCTCCTAGGCCCTCGCCTTTCATGATCGAAGAGAGTTGCGTTGAAATCTCCTAAGATCATTCTAGGGCTACTTGAAGAACCAGCCATCAAATCCATCCACAAGCTTCTGCGATCCTCTCTGAGGCACCTAGCATGGAATACAGAGATTTCAATCCAGCGCCCCTGCTAATCAATCTGAAGAGAGATCTGCTAGTCAGACATGGAAGATACTAAGGGTTTCATCATATTCCTTCTCCAGACCACCCACAAATTTGGCTCCTTATTACATCTAATATTGTGAATTAAATCAGATTCAAACCCAAGCTTACTAAAAAAAACCTTGGGAATTTTATAGTGTCAATCATTGGCTCAGCAATGCAAATCAGGTCCAACACATGATCACAAGTTAATTTACCTAAGGTCACCTTAGCGGTAGCCTTCTTGATTCGGTGAATGTTCCAGAATAGAACATGCATGATCACATGTGAGAGGAGGCAGAAAGATTAGTCTTAACAGGGGCCTAATCCGATTTTGTAGCCTTCTTTCCTTTCTTCTTCTGCTAAATAACCCAGCCATCATTACCATCTTCTCTTTGCCTTGCAGCCATGTCGACAATGTCAACCCCTGCACTATCGCGAGACTGTCTCGTTTGCACAAGCCCACGCCCTCTAGTAATGGTCGCACCTCCACGAGTGACATGTCTTTGGCTCCTGCGACCAACATCATGTTGGATAGCCCCTTGGAGTGAAGAAGCAGCAGAGGTACCCCCATCTGGGGCGAGCTCAGAGACCATACCCAAGTCCGCAGGGAAATGGGTGATGGGTTGCTCCAAAGTGTGATTTGCCATCTGTCTACTTCCCAAATCTGCTCACTTCACATCCAGAACAACTTCTAATCTAGGTTAGGTTTCCATGTAAGGAAGAGTGTTATTACTGGAATGCAATCTCAATTGATCACCCAAAGGTGAACGTCTACGTGATTGAGAGGTAATATCCTCCAAGATCCTATCCACAAAATCACCTTCTGAATATGGTTCAAGATCCCCTTCACCACCCTCTGAGGAGGCTCCACCCTTTGTTGGGCGGCTTTGCCCCATACTATCACTATCACCACCCTCAACAGTGGCCTCACCTTCAGCAAACAAGGGGCCTAGCCAAACCTGTGGGTCGATGTGGCTCCTCATCCACATAAACTGCACCTGGTATTCTAGGTTCCTTCTTCAGCTCAGCCTCCTTGGCATCAACGGTCTTCTTATCTTTGCAAGAAGCAATAGTGTGGCCAAGATTTTTGCAAAAACCACAACGACCCCTGATGTCCGCATAGATAACTTTCTGTTTAAACTAGAATAGGGTTGAGGTCCCTGGCTACCGTCTTTCCACTTGAATCTCGTTCACCCTTATGCCTCCTATTTCCATCTCGACCAATACCCGAGCGAAGTTCCCGTACATGACTTTCTTAGTGCATTGATCAAGCACCATTGGCCTTCCAGCCGCCTTCGCCATTGTTAAAAGAACCTTCTCATGCTAGTACTCCAACGGCAAGTTAGGAAATCTAATCCAAACCCAAGCCGTATTCACTTGTTTCTCATGGATGTTAAAATCTGGGCGCCACTGTTGAAATCTGACATATTGCCCACCCAGCTTGATCAAACTACGCCTCCAAATGGTTGCCCTATCGGCCTCCGATTCAAACTGGAAAAGGGTATAGCCTTTTCCCATGGGAACTATCTTCACCTTCCCCTTGATATTCCACCTTTCTATAGCCTCATGTCTAATCGCATCGAAGAAAATGTATCGAAGTTAATTCTTCCGATCAGAGAAAAGCAGTATTTTCCCAGTCTATCTTCATAAGCATCTTGGGGTATGATTACCTTGGTGGAGGTACCGGCATGGATAGGATCAGGGAGATCGTTGATCTTGGGAAAAATACTGCCAACAGCCCTCCCGTAAGACTGACTCTATTTGTTCCACCAGTAGGGATCCATCCGGATCTTGTCCATCTCCCAATGCTCTAGCCTCCTCCGGCACACCAGGGTAGCAGCTCATCATTTTTTTTTCCCAAACCGGGTGGTCCAGGCTTTGTTTCTTTTGAAATTAGCTGGGATGCCTTGCTCAAACCACGATACAGATATAAGTAAGAATGTTACAGCTTTCTCCTTGTTTGAGTGGCTGCTTATGGCAAAGCCGAAGGTGGTCCTCTAATGAGGTGGCGCTTTTCCATTCTCCCCTGCTGAATGCAATGCTGAAGGTGGGTGAAGCTTGGTACCACTGTACAATTGAAATTTATATCCATCTAGGAATGCCTGGACGTTAAACTTGTACTCTATTTATTTTTAATATATATACTTGCTGACTTTTAGCAAAAAAAACTACTGCATCGTGGATCCCAGATGGATTGTGGACACGTGTGCGTATCCATGTCACCAGCTTTCAGATAAATAGAGGTGGGGTGTGACAACATGGATCCAAGAGAAGACAAGGAAAAGGAAAAGTAAAATTAAGAGATGCCTTAAAATTATATAAATATGCTTCCCAATGTATTTCATCGTATTCTAATCATTTTTAGGCTTCCCAATCATCCTAAGGGCTAAATGATAATTTTCCACATTACAAAATCCTAGGGGCTGCTTAGGGCTCCAATTGCAAGCTGAAAGTGGAGGACATATTGGCGTGACAAACTGCAGTGTCTACACTAAAATCTAGGACTTTCCACATGAACTTTCCTTGGTAAGACCGATTAAGCCCATTAATCTATCAACTTATTACTCTTAGCTTTGGGCTTTATAGTGATAATTGGTTGGTTCTTAACTCCCAACTATGTAGAACCGACAAATATGTACCAACTTGTTGATGCCTTCAAACCACACACAATTTCCTGAATCCATCTTTCTCGGTTTCTTGTAAATCCTTACAGAATCAGCCCAGGACATCTAAGGTTTTCGCTGTCTTCCCTTGAAGTAATTAGTTGCTTCATTCTTGAAAGGAGAAAAAAAAAAAATGACATTGATTGGCTGTTGTAATGCTCCTTCATCAAGACTCTCATGATGTGAGGGTTTTACTGTTACCCTTAACATCACCTAAAGTTGAATGGTATAACTCTCAAATTTTGCATCCCATGTAGGATGGACTCTATAGAAAACAAAGTAGAACAAAAAAAAATGAATAAATTGAAATTAAAAAGGTACCTAGTCCAAGCACCCACTTGATCCAACAGCATATAATACTCAAGGGGAAATTTGGATTTCTAAATGAAATAGGGAAAAGTACTCGAGACTTCAATCCAAAAAAATTGGCATAATTAGAAAATGTCCATTGGTGGATGGATTTTCATTGTATTCCAATAAAATGAGAAAATAACTGGTACTTTGGTGGGGTGAAAATTGCAATTACAGAGTGGGAGCAGTTAGCACTATAACTTAATGGTGCTTATTTTTTGGGAAAGATTCCTTGAAAGGTAGCATGACCCCTACGCCATTACAAGGGCGGAGTACACACAGAAGCATCGATATGGGTGGGATTTCTACCTTTTACGGGGGTTGAGGCAATCATTTCACCCCTCTGTATTCTAGTGGAGGGGCAAAACTATCTTTCAGGATTCTTTTTCCCTTATCTTTTTCAAACTTGTATTGCATTTTACTATTAAACCAATGACTAGTCAAATTACGTAAAATATTATTATCCTAAGGGTTTGATACTTTTCCAAACCTCACAAGGTATCTAATCTGCCATGTTAACAAATGTTGTTTTCATTTCAATCATTGGATAGAGAGGACATGCTCTAGATTAGCCATGCGTCCAATTTCAGAGTTTGAACAAGACCAGACAAATTAAAAAGGAAAAACCGTGGAAATTAACAACTCGAATCTCTGTTGTGACTTCTGGATATCACAAATAGTTTTAACATCAATTATTCTCTCCTTCATTGCTAAGAGTAGATTTTCAAACATATATAAACATGGTACATTGGGAAGAAAATTAAACAACCAAAATAATCACAATGAAAGTTTCTAATGATAGATCAAATGATGATTATGATGATGATTCTATATTTTATGTAAAATGACTTGAGCACCATATTGTGGATGAAGAGTTAATTTAATGGTAGGAGCATAAGCATACGATGGAGAAAGTTCAAAAGAAAATCGTTGTAGAATCATTGCTAAAGCCATCTTTTCTTCTATTATTGCGAAGTTTTTCCCAATGCATATTCTTTGTGGCCCTTGAAATCCCTTGTGCAAATCTCTCTGGTTTGAATTCTTCTGCATCTTCACCCTATACTTCACGATCATGGTGAACTAGGACTATAGGAAACATTAGTTGCAATCCTGGGGGGAAAGATAATTCTCCTAGTTTACGTTCTTGTATGTACACCGACTAAAAAATAACACTGGTGGTTATAATATAAGAACCTCATACAGAATCATGGTGACCTGAAATGCAGGATTGAGAAAGGGAAGAAAGCTTAGAAAAACTATGTTCTAAATGTAATAGACTTTATATATCTAATGTGTGGTATATTATCTAAGACTAATGCGCAAGAAAGTACTTACAATTTTGAGGTGACTTAGTCCATCAAAATTAGGTGACTTAGTCCATCAAAATTCGGTTTGTTCTTTCCAAAGACTTGTAAGACTTCTTCCCTTGCATGCCCTTGCCATTCCGGATGTATACTTAATACAATCATCGTCCAAACAAGGAGAACAGATGTGGTTTCCTACCCTGCAAAGTAGAATAGCTTACACTCATGGACGACCTCTTCAATGGTCATCCCGACATTCTTCTTTTCTTTATTTTCTTGAATTTCCTTATTGTTGGATTCAAGTAACAAGCCTAGCAAGTCATCGTTGTTGGCTTCTCCAACCTTCATAGTATTCTGTCGTTTGCTCATGATGTCCATTAAAAGGTCTCGCATTTCTCTGTTAATTTCTTTCATTCTTTTGCTCCTTTTCGTTGGCAGCAAACAGTACACATAACATTGGTAAGGACAAGGATCAAAATTTTGCTACACATCTGAAGCAATTGAAAATGGATATCGGTTTGTTGCTTAGTAATGCTCAATAGACAAGGGCAAATTATTTGAATTGATTCAGAAAAATATAGATAAGAAAGATCAATTGTACCTAAAACCAGGGATGAATGTAGTCTGCAAAGACTGCATGAGGAGCTTAGCTTGCTCATTTTGTAATTTGAATATCCGTCTACCTTCTTCGTAAGAGCTACCAAATGCTGCCCTAGAGATTACATCCCCTGTTAAATTTTGGAGTTCTGGCCACACATCCAATTCACTAGACCGTTTTGATGTAACGAGTTTATCCCATTTGCTGACCATCTCATTACTGCTTGTATAAAATGCCGATAACATTTGCTTTGAAAGTTAACAAAGAAGAAGAAGATACATTATATCAGCGTCACAATAACACGGAAAAGTTACCGCATAATATGTAACAATATATAATGTGGGATTTTAAATCATGGAAAGAAAATGGTAGTTCTCATCTCCCTCAGCCTCAACCCTTTTGTTGTTCAAAATGATGTAAATCTATTTTATTATATGCATTTAAAGGATCAGAACAAAATGTCAAAGATATAGAAGCTAGCTTTAGTTTTTCCATATGAAAGGCAGGGTTGATAATCCTTCTGTGTTTGGCCCATTTCTCACCTTCATAGATTACAAGTCCGGTCAAAAAAAACTGAGAGAGCCAATTTCTTTTGATCGTCGCAAAGTGACCAAACTTGTTGCTCATAATGTCCCTTATGTTGTCAAGATCCATAATATACAATCTTGGAGTTGTTCCAAACCAAAAGCTAGAGTTTTTACCTGCATTTTAAAATTTCAATCATCAACAATTAATTCTCCTTTCTAAACATTAAAGAATATGGAATTTATAGGCTTAACGTCTAGACATTCCCAGATAAGTCATTACACTGACAAATGATCTTAATTTTGACCTTCAGCATTGCCACAAGCGAAACAAAAGATTATACACTACTTTGCTTTTAGGATCTACCCTTTTGACATTGCCATCAGCAGAAACCTCAAGGAAAAACCATATAGCTACACAAATATCATATCATCATGAATCAAAATGATATCGAGGTTTATCATTACAATCCCAAATTATTTCATAAGAGAGAAAAAAAAAAAAAAAAGGGCATCATTCCAATAATTAGAAATTTTAAGAGATGCTCCCTTCTTAGAACAATTAATTCTTCTTTTGCACATGAAAAATACAATCTTGAGCCATGGCTGAAAAACCAGATCTATTACTAATTCTATTGACGGTTTCTTCTTCTTCCTCTCCCCTCCCCCTCAAATCATTTGTGATAAACATTCAGCGGCAATGAGAATCCAATGGCTGCGAGGGCCTAGCACGCACCCCAACCGTTTGAAGCTACTCCCGTAGAAGATTTTTGTGTTCCCTCCCCTCTCAAATTAAGAGTTGTACGGTGAATGTGTAAAAACCTATAAGATCATCAATTACAATCAGCCAATCACCTTGTTCTCTTGATCCAAGTCCACCTCCTCATCCACCCCTC
>NW_024868944.1:67538-106923 GCF_013358625.1 Macadamia integrifolia
CCACCCCCCAACCCCAACCCCAACCCCCAACCCCCAACCCCGGGTTTCAAAAATCCGGGAATGGGATCAGGATTCGCCTGATTCAGATTGGAATCGGTGGCACCAATTCCAATTCCAATGTATTGATACCGCTATTTCCTGAATAAAACCTACCAAAACCTCTGTAATATTCCTATACGCACTTCAAAACCCACATACTCAACAAAATGTAGAGAGCGAAATACATTTGGAGAGAGAATTTAGGGCAACACATACCGTACTTCTCTATTGTTTGAAGATGACAGGGAGCACAGGTGGAACAATGTTATGCGAAAAGCTCATGGGCTTGGGCTGAGCTTCCTTGAACAGCTTCTGGTTCTCTTTCATGTCACCCAACAGTAGATTGTATGGAGGGACTTTGATGCCTTGTTCCTTGAGAAGCCTCTCCAGCTTCTTAGGCTTCAACCATATCCATTCCAACACTTTCCATCCCCACCATACAACCAACATGCACAATATCACCATTGAAATGAACCCAATTTCTCCCCTCACTTCTTTCACACACGAGAGAGAGAGAGAGAGAGAGAGAGAGAGAGAGCTTGGAACACCAGTACTAGCAGAGATCCTTGAGAGAGAAGAGAGGGATTTGGAGGGCATTTACAAAGGATAGAAGAGCGGAATGGTTGGGCGGAGGGGGGGAAGGAGAGCAGAAATGTGCCGGGCGTTATGCTTATCTCTATTAGTTTATGACGTATATGAGTGCGTCATCATTATAAAAAATTCTACCTAAAAAAAAAAAAAATACCAAAAACAAAAACATAAGTATATGAATGCATCAAAAGTAGTAGATTGAATTCTCCATTTTTTCCAATTTCTCTACTTTATGAAAATTTTGGGGTATGTATATTTACGTTATCCTTTGAACACTATCCATTGTTCTAGAATTCATTTAATATTTATTTATTTATTCTTTTTTTCTATGTGAAGTTATAATAAATTTTCTTTCTTTTGTCTTTGAAATATGAATAATTTATCGGATTTTATGATTTATTTTCATTTAGTATTCTTTATTTTTCGATTTATTTGTCTCATAAAAAATTGAGTTGGAACCTAAATTCCTTTTCTTTTTTTTGGTTCAAGCAGTGAGTTATTTTAATCATCAATAGTGCAAAAAGGTGCAAACACCACTTGGTCAATCAAAATAAGGCAAGTAGCCATATTTATTTATGACATTCAAAGGCTGCCTTGGGGGCCAAGAAATAAACCTAGATGGATTGTTGGATTTTTTTATATTTAGTGTTAAAGTTTCTAAATATTTCTCGTGCTAAAGAATGGGTGTGGGTGTGGTCTATACCTATATAGGGGTGTACAAACATATTTGTATATGTATGAGGACGTTTGTACACATACAAACACATGTACAGGAACACTTGTATACGTACAGACACATCTGTATATATACAGATACACCTACATGTGAAAAGGTACGTTGTCTATATATATTATAGATTGTCTGAAAATTAGAGAAGTGATTTTTAAAACAAGTGTTTTTGTTCTTCCCACTCTGTGTTATTTTCTTCCAAATCTCTTTGTATCTAATAATGAGTACAGCCTTTGGACTTCCCTATGTAATCATATATTGGAGTGCACCTTATGAGATTAAGAATTGTTTTATCTTGGAGGTAAAAAACACAATGGTCAACCTAGTTGCACAATTAGGGGAATTTAAAAACTTTAAGGATAGTATCCTTCTGATACGATTCAACTCAAATTCTATTTGTTTCTGATTCTAGAAGAAGGATTACTATGATGCTGTGAATTCGTATTTCATCCTGTGTAAATACATATCCAGATAAGTCTTAGACTCTACCCATACTTATTTCTAACATGCATGGGTTCTTGCAGTCCAAGAATGGCTCCCAACAAGTAATAGTAAATCAAAATCTGAAAGATAATAGAGTCCATGTATTCCAGGATTTTATAGAATTCGATGTCAGTCTGGCTTGGCTCGACAAAGAAGCCATGTTGTCGAATAATCTTCAATGTCAAGTCGAGTACTTACATTGTCTAATAGAACTATAAGTCTATTGGCGTGTGGACTTGACAAGGTCAACATTTAACAGACATTATTTGGCATTTTGAAAGGACCATTCTAATCTTGTGGGTGGTTCAGACATTTAAAATGTCAAAATACCCATGGGTTTCTAATGGCAATATTTATTAATGGGTAATTTACAGCACCACCACCTAGAGAATGCCATTATTGGAGAGACATCCCTTGCTTAATACCAAGTTACTCTCACACTCCTTACCATTCGTCTCTGTTAAGTAAGGATTTAAAATGATATTTTTACCTTTAAACTAAGACACATGACCAAATCACATTTTAGCCAAGTCCCTCAATACCCCTAACCTTCTATATTCACCTTCACTCACCTTCATCATGGATTTTAGAGGATTTTCTACGCACCCATCAGCCCTTCTTTATCCCTGCACAATCGCGGCCGTCAACGATGTTGACAATACAAGTGCGTATGTTGAAGATACGAGTGAACGGAAGGAAAGAGTGTCAGAGAGAGGATCTGTGGAAGATATCTTCTATGTTGAAGAAGGGCCGAACAAACTCATTACATACTCGTTCATTTTGAGCAACAAATAAACAAACAGAAGAATAACAGGGAAAAGAAAAAAATGGAAGCACTTGGTAAAGAACATACCGGTATACTCACGATTATGAGCTCGAGTGTTTCTTCTTTGTGGCCAAAGCCCTTGCGATTATAGTTCTTGCTCCTCGTTAGGTTATAACCGAACACCTTCGCATCAAATTCGAGTCTCTGGCTGTCGTTAGGGTCGAAGACCCACCGCTGCAGCGGACGGTGATGGTTTCCAATTATTGAAACCACTACGGATCTCGGCCCGGTTCTCCGGGAAGGAGATTCCCGTACGGGTTGAGAAATCAGAATCCCCAACTGATCATAGAGGAGAGGTAATAGCAATTCAGTTACAATGAAAATTGCAGCATAACTGATAAATTTTCATGTGGGTTTGTTTCTGACTGATCACCTTGTCTCATGCTCGTGCGGTCGTGCCTCATACACATGATAGAGGGATTGGAAAACAAAAAATGGAAAAACTATTCTGTAAGAGAATAAAATAGAAGGAAAACCAATCCTCTCAAAATAAACAAGAAACAAAAGGATATGAAACATATCATACGATCTAGGAATTGAAAAGAAAAAAAAAAAAAAGTTGAAAATTAAAAGAGGAGTGTAGGCATCGTGTATGAAAAGAATGAGAATTGAGACTCACGGGATCACAATTAGAACTATCTTAACCCAAAACAGCTCTGTTGATTCCTTTCATGCCCTTCCCTCCTCTGCTTTCACCGTTAATGGCAGAGGCAGCAACGCACGACAATCCTTTGAGTTCATCAATGCTTGCATCACCCCAAAGAAAGTCCGCAGCGGAAACCAGAAATCGAACTACCACGGCACAGATGTGAACCAACGTGAGGATTGAAGAACCTCCGATCAAGAGACAGCAGCGGAGAACTCGCACAGATGTGAAATAGGGTTTTGAAACCTCTTAACATCGTCGTTATCGACGTCAATTTAGTTATAACCTATAGGGACAGGGATCAAAATGTTGCCTGCAGATGTTGCATCTCCCACCAAAAAGGCAGAGATGGAACACATTCGATTGGGGGAGAGATGTGTGCGTTGAGCAATTTAAGCATTAAGGTATTTGGTATATTAAAAAAATGAATAAGGTGAAGTTAGCAGGTATATTTTGTAATGGAGACTTGCGGTATAGGTGTGAACATAATTTGGTATTAGACAAGGGGTGTCTTTCTAAAAGTGACATTCTCTACGGGGTGGCACTATAAATGATATTTTATATTATTTATTTTATTTATTTTATTTATTTTGATTGATTCCAAGAAGAAATGGACTAGGCGGGGGCCATCTAGGATTAGTTTTGGATCCTTTTGGATTTAGGCTCCATATGCTCAAGCCGAATGATTCAAAAGTCATTTTGCAACTATATTGTATATTTTAATTTATAAAAAATTGGGATAGTACTAGGCAGCCGCAACTGCTTCTAGTGTAAATCCCACACATAAAAAATGGAATCTTCTCTCAATTAATGGGCCATTGACCTCATTTATGTACCAAATTTTGATATAAAAAATAATCCACCATTCCACAAACTTTCTAGATCAAATAATCATTTTTCGTCAAATTTTCCCTTCCATGGCTATTTTGGTCATTGTCTTGAACAATTTGTAGATGTGTCAAAAAGTGCAGTAAACTCTCCAGATCTATAGATAGAAAACCCAGTGCTTTAAGAGATACTCATCATCATGGAAGCTTTTGGGGTGACAATGAGACGCCTATATAATGACCCTCTTTGGTTGAGACTGTGTAATACCAAAAGTCAAAGAAGTGATACCTTTTGTCTCATATCATTAGGGTGAGTAGAATCTTATCAGCTCCTTGCTCATGAGCTCTAGAGCACAACAAAATAACGAAACAAACATAATCAAAATCACTGAATGCATAAGAAAACATTTGTAAGTAAATGATGAACAAACACAATAAGAATCATTGAATTCACATAAAAAAAATTGACAATAAGTGGTGAAACAAACACAATCAACCAGAAAAAAAAATAAAAATTAGTGATCATAGCAAGCGATGAAATGACCACAATGGAAATCATTGAATGTAAGGAAAAAGGTTAAGGCCCTTTTATTTTTCATTTTTCTTTCTCCATCACCTAAACTCTGATGATCTTACAAGGAATTCCTCACATTCCTTCAAGTTTTTAAGGTGACTTTAAAGCTCCAAGACCTAATGTTCCACCATATTTTCTTTTGATTTTCCTTCAACCTATTTCATTTTTAAACCCTATCCTAGGGTTTTGTTTTTTAAAACATCCTAAATCTTCCCAAACTAACATGCCAAGACAAGGGCAGGTGAGCTTACCGTCTGAGAGAGAAGCAACTCTATGCCAAGTTCAACAAGTGTATGTTCTGGCTTTCTCAAGTGGCATTCCTAGGCCACATTGTTTCAATCATGGTATAGAAGTTAACCTAGGAAAAGTGAAAGCAGTTCTAGAGTGGGACAATCCCAAGAGTGTGGCAGACATCTGTAGTTTTCTGGGATTGGTCAGATACTACATAAGGTTTATTGAGAAATTCTCTCGCATTTTGGCATGGATGACCCGACTTACACGGTATAGTCTGAAATTTGAGTGGTCCGATGCATGTGAGAAGTGTTTCAGAGAGTTCAGATAGAGATTGGTATCAACTCCAGTTCTGACTATTCCAACCGGTACAGGTGGCCTGGTTGTGTATAGTGATGCATCCAAACTGGTTTGAGTTATGTGCTACTATAGGATGGGAAGGTCATTGCTTATGTGTCCCGACAGTTGAAGGACTACGAGAAGAACTACCCTATCCATGATTTGGAATTGTCAATTGTGATATTTTCTTTGAAGATCCAGTGGCACTACTTGTACGGTGAAAATAATGAAATATACAGTGATCATAAAAAGCCTTAAGTACTTCTTCACCCAAAAGGAGCTTAATATGAGACAGAGGCATTGGTTAAAACTGATGAAGGATTATGGCTGCACCCATAGCCTTTTACATGCATCCCCAAAACTTAGAAGTAAATCTGGGATCCTGATCAGAGATAACGCTAACTGGTACACCATGCGAACAGATAATGTTGTCAATATACAACTTTGCCAGCTTTCCCGTAAGGAAGGTGACTTTCATTGGAATGAAATAAAGTTTGAAGTAAAGCAGCTCAGTCCAGACAGAAGAGTTATGCTAATGTCAGAAGAAAGCATTTAGAATTTCAAGTTGGAGATAAAGTTTTCTTGCGATCTCCCCAATCAAAGGAGTGATGCGGTTTGGCAAGAAAGGAAAGTTGAGTCCTAGGTTCATGGGACCATATGAAATGTTAGCACAGATAGGGTTGGTAGTATACAGTATATCTCTACCACCAGAGTTAGATGGAGCGCATGATGTCTTCCATATGTCAATGTTGAGGAAGTACATACCCGACCCAACTCATGTCTTGACTTACATACCATGTGAGCTGGAAGAAGATTTTACCTACATAGAGTATCCTAAGAAGATCATTGACCTGAAGTATCACATCCTCTGCAATCATACTATTTCCTTCATAAAGGTACAGTGGATGAATCACCTAGAGCAAGATGCATCCCGGGAGCAAGAAGATGAGATAAAGAAGAAATACCCACCTGTCGACAGAGCATTTGTAACCCTAATTGACTCCTGCCTATATTGTGGGTACCCTACCCTCATGTGGGACATGTTACACACATCCTACATGGTTTTTGCCCTACAAGGGAGGGGCTAAAACATTTTTGATAGGTCTTGCAACAGATGTAGAAAGTACTAATGGTTTCTAGCTTGTGGTACCCTCATAAAGGAAGGAATAACCCTACTTGTCAATACATTTCATGTCTCTGAAACTGGAGGGGATTCAAACCTTCTGACCCTAAGCGGTAAGTGACCTAGCACCTCCCCACTTGAGTCCCTGCATATACTGGAAATTGTCGAGAATACCTTGTACACATCCTAGGGCAACCCCTAGTGGATGGGCAAAGGTGGACATAAGGCTATCAAAATACAGCACTGAAATGGCCAAAAAAATAGCCACCAAAAACAGCCCCTAAATACGATGACCTCAATCAGGTGGCACTTGTAGTACTGAAATGGCTACGATGCCCGTGGGTCCCGCTACTAGCGTCATGGCCAGCTCTGACTAACCTCCCACACTACCTGGAACCCTTCTTCATGACTTACTTGACATGTATGTTTACTATGGTGGGCCCACATGCCCTAACCAAAACTTAACTTGAATTGGTCCTGGATAGATGTCCAAACAAACGGATCCTAAGATCCTTACCTTCTATATATAGGAGAAGTGAGTTCATTTCTTGCTTCTCATTTGCACAAAACATAGAAGAGGGAGAGAATTGAGGAAAAAGAGAGGAAAAGGGAGAAGAGTAAGAAGAGTTAGAAGAAGGTCGGGAGCTCCCGACTACGTGCTTGCTTGCCGGTTGACGCCAAAGGTAGGTGGTACCTTCCCCAAACCCTCTTTCCCTTCATTTTTAGTCTTTTCCCTTTGAGAAAATTATAAAATCTCCAGGCTGGAGGGGTGAGCCTTGGCCCCGGTGATTTTTGGCAACCATATTAGTGTGCATTACACTCTCTCGTGTGTTTGTCGAGCTCAAACCAAACCGATCAAGCTCCAGCCACATTTTGACCAAATAAGGAGTTAGGATTTTGACCATTCGTTTGCCATATCCCCAAAAAGATCAATGGAAATGTGATTCGTTCGGCTTAAATGAGAGGTGGGAAGACCCCCTACGATCTCTATGAAACAAATCTTGTCGATCGAGTTCGAGCCAGCACAACCCCAAAAAGGTGTTGCATTTTTGGGTTTACCACTAGAAACATAAGGGTGAATCTAGTGACTAGTTTCCGGTGAAGCATGAATCCTTAATTGGCTACTGTCCAGTCCATCGAAAATAATAGGGTTGAAACCGGTGACTCAAACCCTAAATCCGGTGACTTATTTCCGATGACCTATATTAAACTATCAAAAGTGATTGTTCTGGTGGTTTCTGGGGCAGGACTTGATGGTCCTCCTTAGGTTTTTCCGACACTCAATGCCTGTTTACCCCTATACCTAGGATAGATGTGATCACAGAATGGTGAGGCCTAGCGGGGTTTGTGCTTACAACTTGGGAATTGCACCCGTCCGATCTACAGATGAAGTGAGTGGTGGTTTGACTTTATTTTTGGAGTGTTTTAACATTATAAAGTTGGGTTCATGCTGTAGTAATCATGTTTAGATAATTTTAATTGCTCGTATAATTTTATAAATTGTATAACATGTTGAATTATTTATTAATTGTATAACATATGTGATTTATTTGAACTATATATATGTTGTGAACTGTGCGACGGGATTTAGTGTGGCCAAGGTGGTTTCAGTACCATAATCGTTGTATTGATGATTGCATCATATATTGGGTACACGTTAAAGTTAGCTATAGTCGTGGATGCACTTTGTGACTGATGGTAATTTCAGTATCTTGTACTTAATGGCTATACTTATGGGTGCGCTTTGTGGCCGATGGTAATTTTGGTATTGCATATCCCATACTTAACTGTTTATATGCTAGATAGGCTTGGACATGGATGTGATATGGCCGATGGTTGATTCTGGTATCGTATTTCATAATACATGTATCTTTATGCAAGGCATGTATATTGTGGTTAAGTTACATTCCCTATGCTATGTCCCCTTGCCAACAGGGGTAAGATGTTGGATAACCCAATCATAGTATATTTGATGAACCCTTCCGGAAGGCTACTTCTGCGGTACAATGTGATTGTTGCCAAGGGTGAAAAAGAGTCTAATGTGGTGGTTGGTAATTCTGCTATCGTGACTGCTAGGAGGGGTTATCAGGGATTTGTTGGGTGATCGATGGTCACATTCCAGGATCAACAGACTCCTAATCACGACTAGGGGTTGTATTACTAGGTGTCTGATGTGCGAGTTCCAAGACCAGGGATATAGCCTAATGTGTCGTAGTAGCATGAATCGGACTCAGTTGTATGCTAGGTGGTTTAATGTAAAATGAATCGCATCATGGACTATATGTATATGCTTGCATGAACCCCATCCCTCACTGAGCTAGTTAGAGCTCCCACCACGTGCGCGTTGCTTTTTAGATCATGATGTAGGTGTTGTAGTGCCACTGGGCAATGACACTTCTTCCTCTGTGCCCAAGTATGGAGTTAGTGACTGGTGGACACCAGAACCTGAGAAGCATGACCCCCACTATGCTTATGATACCTGTGAGTATATAGTACCATTAGCCAGGTAGTGGTCTGTTGTCATCCTGAT
The DNA here is from genome assembly GCF_013358625.1 of Macadamia integrifolia. Taxonomy (NCBI): domain Eukaryota; kingdom Viridiplantae; phylum Streptophyta; class Magnoliopsida; order Proteales; family Proteaceae; genus Macadamia; species Macadamia integrifolia. Next base: position 76,478 of record NW_024868944.1, read on the forward strand.
TGTATTTTTGGTTGGTATACTCTTTGGGTTATTATATGTATGTTTTGATGGTTGTGACAAGAATAAACTTTTGTTATGTAATATATTAACATTAGTTTTTTTCCCCATCTTGATTACATAATTCCTCTACATTATACATTGATTCATCTACGATTGTTTAGTTGGTTCGGTATTTTATGATTGCGATGGTTAAGGTACTACTATCAGAGATTAGTGTCCTATTCACACCGCTAGTATCCTAGTGTTGGGAGTGGGGTGTGACAATCTTGGGTGGTATTGTGAGGTCAAAACTAAAGTAAGATATGGATTGTTAGTAGTAGTTTGGGTTCAGCAGTGAGCCAAGCTAGGACTGTGTATCAAGTGAATTAATATGATGATGTATATTCTCTAGGAACATAAATCACCGGTGAGGATATAGAGATTGATTTTGGGAATTTATCGCACTCGTGATTCTGGTGATAAGGTGAGTGGGTGTTGACTTTAATTTACGTAGTGCTTACTATTTCTTTTCTTTTATGCTTGTTTCACATGCATGATAGAACTTCTACATTGATATTATATTGTTGATCCTATTTTATTTATGTGATTGTGATATTGTGGGAATAGATGTTGTGATACTGTGGAGGTAAAAGAGGTAAGATAGGACACAGTAGGGTCAAAGGGTGAATTCTGGCACTGTGTGCCCAATGTTTGAGATTGTTTGGTATGATGGATGATGGATGGACTGCATCATATAGAATGTTTATGGGTTAGGTTTTCATATCCCAGGTGCTCCAACCCCTTTTAAGTAGCGGTGATGTACTAACTAATCCCTTCAGTGGTTGCCTGATCAGTAATGCACTTCTAGGGACGACAGATTGTACCTACTGGCAGATTGCAGGGCAATACAATGTACTATATGCGTGGCTACTAGGGTTACTAACCTAGGGGTTAGCCGGGGGATCGAGGTTCTTTCTGGGACTAGCTTGTATCTCTGAGGCCCAACGTACTGGGGAGGGGGTACCACCTATGTTCTGTAGCAATAATACCACAATGATGGCCTAGTAATAGAAAAGGGATTAGTGTAGCCAACGAATTCATGAACATCATATAAGGTGTGAAGCATGCATTGCATCATTTGAACTAAGTCTGTGTGTACGCGCCCACCCCTCATTGAGCTTGTGGAGCTCACTTCATTCTTTAGATTGTTTTTTTTTAGATGGAGAAGTTACTAAGTTGCCAGGTACTAGTGTTGATCCTTTGGGAGTTAGTTTGGACAAATCCGCAGTCATTCCAGATGCCGAGGCAGAGCATGGACCTAATGCGGGTGCAATGACTGTGCTTTTGGAGGTTAGAGCTAATGAGTGTCTTTAAAACTTTTCTTTATGTTTATGTCTGTGTGTGTATATATATATCTTCCGCTGCTATGAATTATACTCTGATGGATGAAAGATATGTATAATCTTTTGGAGATGGATTGTATTTCACTTTTTCGAATGTAAATAATTGGAGTATCATGTATTTGACACTGGAACTATATAATGATCATGTTATGTACATGATTTTATTTATCTTGTGGATTGTGTTTATCAGCCTACAACTTTGTGATCCTGAAGAGTCGGGCTGACTGGATAAGGTAAGGTGTCCAAAATCGCATACCTTAGCTATATAAGGTGGGGTGTGACACATATCCTTTGGAATTGGCTGCTCCATAAAAGACTAGTTGCTAGTGTATTTTCTGTAGTGCAACTCATCACTTCCTCTTCAAGGAATACATCTTGGAGGGGCCATTCTTTGACCATGGGATGGGGTGATAAGTAGTTTGCAATTGCCCTTCCTTTTATAGACTTTTGTGTTGTATTGAATGTCAAACTTAGAAAAAAGCGAGATCCATATTTTTTAGTCGTCCCTTCAAGGATAGTTTCTCAAAGAGATATTTATTGGATCCATCCTTGAAATTAAGTCACAGGGAAGGTGACCATGTAGTGCCTCAATAACCTTGTTGCCCATACCAATGATGTACATGTCTTCTCTAGTGAGGAGTAGTTGGCCTCGTAGGATAATAATTTCTTGTTAAGGTAGTATATGGCATGTTCTTTCTTTCCTTCTAGGCTGTGTTATGACAACGTTGCTTTCATTAATCCTTCGGTTACTAATATGTGTACTAATGGAAATCCTAGAGCCGAAGGTACCAAGATAGGTGGATTTGTCAAGTATTCTTTAATTTTTTTGAAAGCTTCTTCGCACTGCTCGATCCATTCTCTTGGTTGATTCTTCTTGAGCAATTTGAAAATAGGTTCACACACAATGGCTAGTTGCAAGATAATTTGGATTTTCTATTAAATCCTCCCTAGGAATCCTTTGAATTCTTTTTTTTAATTATGGGGAGTAGCATTTCTAGGGTTACCTTAATCTTGGAAGGGTTAACATCAATATCTCTTTGGCTAACCATAAATCCTAGAAGCTTTCTGGCTCTTGTGTCGAAAACGCTGATTCACATCTTATATTAACTGATCCTTTGAACGAATTTTCTTAAGGTTGTCATGTGACCATCTCGATCCTTAGACTTTACTATCATGTCATCAACATATACCTCTACTTCCTTATGCATAAGGTCATGGAGGATGGTAGTAGTGGTTCTCTGATAAGTTGCCCTGACATTCTTTGAGCCGAAAGGCATCAACTTGTAGCACTATGTGCCACATTGTGTAGTGAAGGAGGTCTTCTCCATGTCCTTGAGAGTCATCCTGATCTAATTGTAGCCTTAGAATCCATCCATGGAGGATAGGAGGGCATGTTTGGCCTTATTGTCTACTAGAATATCTATATAGGGTAGCAAGAAATCGTATTGCGCTTACCGCGTTTAAATCCCTATAGTCTGCACACACTCTAACCTTTCTGTCCTTCTTTGGAGCAGGAATGATGTTTGCTAGCCACTTAAGGTATTCAATTACTTCTAGAAAACCAGCGTTAAGTTGCTTGGTAACTTCCTTTTGATGTTCAATATCCATTCTAGCCTCATGCACCTTTGCTTCTATTTCATTGGCTCAGCTTCTAGATATAGAGGTAGTTGGTGTTGTACTATGTCTGTGCTAATACCAGGTATGCCATCGTATGGCCATATGAAAACTTGTTTGAATTCTGTTAGCAGTTCAATTAATGGTTCAGCTTCCTCGTGTGTGAGGGAAGCACTGAGCTTAAGGTCGTGGGGGTGTCGTTGCGACCCTTATGTTTATTAAAATGAACTCCTTTGCTAGGGTTTGTAATTTATTTTCCTCTAGTATTTCTAAGGAAATCCTTAGGGGGATCATTAAGATCATCCTCATCAACTGATGGTAGTGGAAATTCGGTGTAAATAGAAGTTGGACTTGCATTAATGAAAGCAATTACAGATACTGCCACAGATACCTAGAGAGAAAAAGAAAGTTCTACATCTATATTAGACTTTAACTAAGACTTGGAACTGATAGAACTTGTGAAAGAGGCTTGACATCATTCTCGTTTGCTCTGTCCATTAAGATGTACTTCATCTTTGTGCTCTAGTTTGGGATCATCCCTTCAGTTGAATATATCAGGTCTTGAGGATTTGGAACCTCCTTTATTTCTTTTTCTATCATGGCTATGCATTTGTCAAACGGGTCTATCGTTTCGAGATCTAGCTCATTGTCATACTAGGAGTCTTTGGAACTTGTTCCTTCTCCAAGTGATGTGAGCTCCAACAGATTGAAATCATCTGTAAAGAATATTTCAAATCTTGGCATTAGTCTTTCAGAGGTGTAATCAAACCAAGGTCCATTACATCCATAGTAAGGGAAATTGTCTCCTTCTTTGATAAAATGTCCATTGACAGTAGTGGATTTTACCTTCTTTTGATATTTTTCCGTATCAGGGTTGTATGCCAGACGATGAGCACATTTATGTGTGAAATCTAGGGTACAAAAGCATGCATTTTACTCTCTTTTTGTAAGTTTTGCATTTTCAAGGCCTGAAGGACTATCGGACACCTCTCTAATTTTACACGTAAAGAGGTCCCATTTCTTTTTATGGCTGCTAAGAAGATGAAATTCTAAGCAAGATGGACGTGTTGCATTAAAAGTACACATTCATTTTGGCACCCGTACACGTGGTTATTCTTTTCAGACCAGAAAAAGAATAATGGACCAGAACTGAACCGAGATGCAGAACCAACCCGTATGCAATTGTTCCAGGGGCTATAAGGAATATTTCAAGATGCCAATAAGGATGGAGGGACCCACATGGGGCATTGTATTCTCTCTCCTCCCCCTTGTGCAATTTTACACTCTCTTTCCTACTTTTTTGGAGATTTTGTGAAGATTTTCTCTCTCCTAATTTTCACTTAATGACAAGGGGCATGGAAGGAATTTCTAAATCAATTAGAAGATGTCCAAATCGGTCAAAGAAGCATAGAAAATTCATCCAAGTAGGGTTGTGCGCAAGTTTGAAGAAGAGAGAAAATAAAGAGAAAAAATAGGAAAAAAAAAGGAAAAAAGAAAAAGACAATGAAATAAGAATATTTCCTATCTTTTATCCATTCTCTCCCCTCCACCTGACAAAATCGCCCAAGGGATCCCCCCTTGGGCATTCTCCTCTTTTCTCCCCTATTTTCTCTCCCTTTTTCTCCTAATTCGTATTTTCCACCTTATTAACAAAAATCTCAAAAAAATCTTCTAAATTCGGAAACCTAATTCGTTCTCCTTTTCTCCCCTACTTTCTCTCTTTTTTTCTTTTCTGTCTCCTATCTCCTATAAAAGAGGGCCGACCAAGCCTTAGAGTGTGTCCCTCTCTTCCTTTCTTTTTCACTAGTTTTCATTATGCTCTCTCTCTTTTCAGTTTTAGTTTTAGTTTTTAGTTTTTGCTTTAAACACTTTTATAATTTGGTTTCATTGAATTAATGCAAAGTATTTTATGTTTATTTGTTTATGCAATTCAAGTTTTTCAAAGGTGTAATAATTTTAATTTCTAGTTCTAGGCTTAGTTCTAGGTGACAAGACCAAGTGTGGAGCATCTCTTTTCAAGTTTTTCTTCATGATTTGTTTTCTCCAGGCTTAGCAATTTCAGATTTGATTTAGTTCAGATCTAGTTTTTAGGGTTGGTAGTATTTAGGACATGTGGAACCCTCATCCTATTGTAATCAATGGTGATGTGTAAGGCCTTGGTGTGACTTGCACCTTCAGCGGGTGGATCTTTGTCACTGAAAAATAAAGTGATGGGTGTATAGACGGCCCCTACAATTTCAGATAGTTGAAGAGGGTTGGTCCCAATTGGAACATGGACCTTGTTTAGGGACTTTAACACTGTACTGTGGGTCTATGGGTGTTCTGGTGAAGCCATTAGAAGTCTCCAAGTAGAAATGCTTGATTTAGTTGCTTAAGTACTTCATTTTTCAGTTCTAAATTCTTTATAATATTGACTTCCTTTTGCTTCTGTCTAACTAGCTTAGCCAGGTTGCCACATTCAATTCTGGTCGTTTGAATGCCTTATCGCTTCTAGTTTCAGCATTGTTGCACTCCATAATAGGATTGAACACTAGCTCTTTGTCAAATCTCATGATCAACTTGTAGATCTCCAAATCATTGTAAATGTAAATTAAGTTGATGTTAGGCTCGCCTGAAGGTTCTGTTCTTGTGATGCACCTTCACATCTTGATGTTTATGGCTAAAGCTGAAGCTAGTAGTGCCGCAAGTTCCAATCATTGTAATGCTTTTGGATCAGCTCCTTTTTTATCACCGGAGGAAGATCTTTTTGTTGTATAAAGTACTGGTCAGTGGATACGTCCAACTCACCAACCACCGTGCGGAATAGGATTAACTTGATGCTGGTTACTTGTTCATGGATCTTTTCAAACTGAAGGAGATAAACATCTTTCTAGCTCTCGTGGTTATAAACGATCCTATGGATTTTGTCCTTCAAGCATTGGTTGTCAGCTTTCAATGCATTTTTTCCTTAACTAGTCCGATGAGCTCTTGTCAGTTGCAAGTGTCGCAATATGCATCAATCTCATCCATCTCAATTTTGAATTGGGCCATGTCGACGAGGTGTTCTCGAAGTCTTCAGTGTTTTCCTCCTCTTTCGACTTAGGAGTGCTCTTGTCACTAGTGAAGACTCATTCATCATCCTAGTGTCACTATTGATGTTCACTATACATACTTCCAAAAATAGGAGTTCTCCTATTGCAACAGCTGCAATGACCAAGGCCATTTCCTTAGTCCATTCCACAAGAGGTGGGTCACTCATCCTTCAATGGGGGTGATGGTGATTTCACATTTATTATCATCCTCATTGTCATTATAGCCACCATATTTTGTTACCATTGGAAGGGTCGTTGCCTTAAAACATGAATGGCTCATGTATTTACGGTCAAGACTACATCCTCACCCTAGGCAATATACTTTTTCTTCCATTCTAGCATAGGATGGTTAAAATTTAACAAATTTTTATTCAAAAATGGTTCACGGCTTGACGTATGTAGATTTATCAAGACCACCTATTGAAATTAGACCAATCGTAAATTGAATCACAAACCCAATTGGACCAAAACCCTTGAGTCAACTCAAGATAGAGTTGTACTAACTCAGGGCCAACGTTGGATGCATTATGGCCGACATATGCACCAAGTCTAACGTTTGCCAACCATGTCAATCAGAGATAATTTGTGTGAGGTCCTACAGTTTTGAAGGGATTCTGTCAATATTTTCTAAATCACGATCCAATCTTGCACCTTGACACCCAAGGGTGTCACACCCTACCTCAAATTGGCCAAGGTATGCGGCACTAGATACCCACTATAGAGCATTACTCCCTAAACCCGATTTATTAACCGGTTAATTTGGTTTGGTCATACAAGGCTTGAAACAGCAAGGGTTAACACGGGTGCCTTATGGCATATGATAGCAAGGGTGACGTCAAATGCGGGATGGTCAGACAAGATTAAGCTGGTACCTGATGTGATTCGCACGCCTAAGCCATGCCTGTGCACATATCACAAGGCTGTACATGAGTAAAGAAGGTATATTATCATATTTGATGGTGAGGGCTTGGTGCACAACAAGTGGCGGGAGTGAAATACGTGTTGAGAACCCATTTCCCACTGAAATCTGACAAGGATTGTCATGTTCTGGCCAACCGGTGGGTGGTCACTGGTGGGTGAGACCCTCCAGTGCGACCCACCTATGGGGGAAATATGGGTCCCAATGAACCCAATTTGGGTGAGCATGTGTGTTGTGGTTTCCCCGTCATAGTGAAGTCATGTGTGTCCAATATTACCGGCTACTTTTCCCAGTATAGCAGTTTAATGTGATTTGGGCCAAAAAGTGACAAAACCAAATGCACCTTAGTAGATATTTATAACCCAAGGTATAAGTAGCCTTTACTCCTCTCCCATTTATTATTTTAGCAAGGGTTGGTGGAGAGGAGTAAAGAAGAGGGAGAGAAGGAGGAAGAGAAGGGAAGGAAGAGTGAGGGAAAGTGCTTCCCCCTTGTCATCAAAGTTGTACCTCACTATTTCAATGCCGAAAAAGTGATCGGTGCCTTGAGATCTGCAATTTAAAGTAAGTAGGTGCCATAAACCCTTAGATTTTGGAGAAACCCTCTTATGTAGTCAAATCAAGAGTTAAGAAGGACTCCATGTGATTCTTTGTAGGTTTTGAAAGAGAAGCAACCAAGATTTGAAAGTATTTTTGGTGACATTTAGACTTGGGGAAAGGATCTTAGGTTTTGGGGTTTCTTGAGATAAAGGTATTATTTTATTCCCAAATCTCGATATGAACCTAGATTTATGATGTGTTCATATAAATGAAATCTAAAATGTGTGGAAAATGTGATGGAAACAATCCCTAGGGTTCCCAAAAGGTGGGATGAAGAAGAGAAGTAGGACAACAGAACCCGCTGAACACTGGTAGGTAGCATTGACGGGTAACTAGATCCACCAGTGTGACCCCCCAGTCTTACCTGAGCTTCAGGAGCCTATACCGGTGGGTGCCTAGATACACCGAAGTAACCCACTGGTCTTAGTTGGGCTTCGTGGTCCTACTGGCAGGTAGGACCGCGGGTACCTACACCCGCCGGTAGCACCCACTGGTCTTGGGTTAGCCTTGGGGTCTTACCGATGGGCAGGACCGACGAGCACTAGACCCACCTGTAGAATCCACTGGTGTGGGTTTGAGTGTTGTTTGCCTAGGTAGCTTACACAAGTGGATCCTCCTACCCACTTGTATGACCCACCTATGGACCAATGAGCTCTATTCAGGCCCAAAATCATCCACATCTCACTTTGCATTATTAAATACATAAAGACCATGTCATTCATTGTTTTGTGGTCTCGGAATAGATGTATTCTAAACTTTCTTTCTGTGTTAGTTTTCGAGACTCTCATCTTTGCACGTCAAATATTTCTCGTATCGTGTGTGCTTATTCTTGTACGTGAATAGGTAAGTGGGGAGAGGACGTTGATCTTAATTTTTAGGAATGTTTATTACATCATCTTCATCATATCTATCATCATGCCATCTATGAATGCCATCTTCATGCATTTTCTTGTCTACCATATGATACATTTATGAATTGATATATTATATCTTGAATTCCAAATACTTGTTTCTTACTTTGAATTATGAGCATGAATTATTCAATTGCTGGATGATGATAATTAGTTGGACATGTGATGAATTGCTAGATTAGATGCCATAGTCAGTTGGAAATGAATGCATTGGTACACCGTGGAATTAGACACAAAAGTACTATGTAGTCGTACTATCTCATATAGGAGCATGTGGTTTAGGATTGACATTCCCTCGTGCTATGACCCTTCTCAATAGGGGTTAAGGTGTTGGGTTATCACTGGGTGGTAGTGTCAGTCGCGAACCACCATGGTAGTTAGAAGTATGCCTGGCTGATCATTAGGACAGCTGAAAACCTTGGTGATATATTCAGAGGGCCGAGCGTATTGCATTTATTTTCTGCTGTGGTTCGGTCACAATTTACTTTTCCAAGTACTCATGGCTGGCCCTCTCTGACAACCCTATGGGTGTATTATGGGATGAAGAATGCTTCTCGTACCTAGGGCATACATGCATTGTGGTTGTGAGTAGCATATAACCTATGACTTAATAATGTTGCTTTGGTGGATAGGCCTAAAATGAATCTCATACATGTAGGCTCATTTGAAATGCGATTACTTATATGTGTCTTTCTTTTCATTTACTGAGTCTTGTGTACACACCTTTTTAGATGATTTTATAGGATTTCTAATAGAGGAATAGGAGCCGGGGCCCTCTGAAGAAATTCCAGTCGGAGATTGGTGGGTCCCGAAGGGATTCAGGCATGGCGCTGGGTGCCCGTGTGAGGGTTGTGTTGTGGGGCAATAGTAGTTATTCCAACACACTCTTCTTTTTTATTCTTTTGATGTATTCCCCTTTTTGTGCTCTGGATATTTAAATTGTTATTTCTTATGTAAATATCATGCCTACGGGCCCACATGTAAATATACTATGTATAACAATTTTGGTATCAAGAGTAAGTGGGGAAAACTTACAGGTATATATATATGACAAGTCTTCACTGAAAGAATTAATTATATATCCAAATTATTGTGGCATGTTATGTTGTGGTTACTATATCAGATGATCCTGGTGGTTTTGGGTTATCCGGAGGGAACCCGGTCATCGGTCCGGTTCTATGTGAATGGGACATAAAAATGGTGATATCTGAGCGCGATACTCTAATCACTCACAGCTTGCAAGTACAAACCTATAGTCTATAATTGAATTTAGGGATTGGGTAAATATAAAAGATTCCACATAAAAGCCGTAAAGATATAAAATTTAAAATTTCATCATGTTACATGTACAAAGAGGAGAATACAAGATTTAAAGTCAAGAGATGAACACAATGAAAGGAGAGAAAAGAAGAAGAAGAAGAACAAAATAAAAGAAAAGTTTTCCCAAAACAAGAATTACATAAAATCCTTCGAACTTGCTATACCCCCAATCAATCGTCATCCAAATCAATAACTTCTTCCACTTGGGACCTTGAATTGATGTTGAGGTGACGGTCATAGTAATCGAAGAGATGGTTCACCAATTCCATCTCCTTTTGAAGGTGTTTTACGCTAGCCGCCATCTCCTTGGAGGCTGAGTCCACATCATTGGATATGTCCTGAATTTCCATCTCCATACTTACCTGAGTCTCCTGGAGTGTTTTCTGTCCTCCTGGTTCTTCAAGATACGCTCTTGATCAGCCTGAAGTGCCTATAACTGGTCCATCATACTCTGAAAAGCAAAAGTCCCACCAGAAGGAGGTGGTGCTACATCAATGGGGTCCTTAGCCTCTATCTCTTCTTCCTCATCCACTAGGGGAACATAATCATCATCCTCTAGGGCCACTTCCTCCTTAGGCACTTCCATCACTCCATGCAATTCCATCTTGTGTAAGTTCCCTCATGAGAACTTATCTGTAGGGAGCTTTTCCTCCTCACCCCGTAGATCAACATGGAAGTACTGAAATATCCATGTGAGTGTCCGAGCGTAAAGGAAGTTATCGTCAGAGGGATGTGCGGTGTGGTACTCTATAGTCTTCATGATGACGAAGGGAAGGCATATGCAAGAAGCATCCTTCAGGGCTATATAGATGCAATAAGCAATGTATGCTCCCATGAAATTCACCTGGATCCTGTGACTGGCTCTGGGGAGCAGGTTGAACTGAACCAGGCAGCTAAAGACCCGTACATAAGGAATAAATGCAGTCTCTAACTCAAGACATACTGCACTGCCATAGATAGTCTGATAGATGTGGCTCTGTAACTCCTAGATCATAAAGGGGCCTAAAGCCTTGCCCCTAGGTGGACAGTAGTACCATTTGCCCTCCATAGAGATGCCCATAATCTTTGCTAGTAGCTCTATGGGGAGTTAGATGTCGCGTCCCTTCACTCGGCGAGTGAGGGCGTACACTCTATCGTCATGACATGCCTCAAGGTTATAGTAGAACAACCGAACAAGCTCAGGGTAGCAGGGTGAGTCGAGAAAGAGCATAGACTGCCAACCCATGGCAGTAAACTTCTGTAGTAGCCGCACTCTAGAAAAGTCCTCCACTATCACTGATTTCCCCATGAGCACGGGCTTTATGGAGAAGGTAGACCAAGATACGACCACCCCAAGGCTCGGAATATGCGCTCATCATAGTCCTTTGGATCCTCTGGTGCATTCCTCCGTGGGTGAGCCCTAGGTGCAGAGGAGCTCGAGGGTATACCTCTCCTCTTTTGACCCAGTGCATTTCCACTCCGTGATGAGGCAACAGTTTCTTTACCCTTGTGTGAAGACATTTTGCAAAATCCACACGAAAAATATAAGAATCCTACAAAGATTTTGGGAAGAGTTAAGTAAAGTAAGGAATAAAAAGAGGATCAATGCAAATAGGATCATAAGAAGGAAAAAATGGTGTAAATGACAAGCAAGAAAAGAAAACCCCATGGTGCTAATGCCATAGTCAAAATGTGCTCATGAATGAATGAATAGATGACAGAGAAGAGAATTGACAAGTACAATGTGGTGACCAAATGAACATCAAGTGTCATGATTTTGATGCACATTTCATAAATAAAAGCCAAGAAGTAAGAGCATTTACTTAAAGCATAGATTCATGCAAATGCCAAGCTAGCATCAATCCAAGACATTAGACAACATTCCAAGAAAAGAACAAGGGGAAATTTCATGGAGAAGAGCATAAACCATGGATATTCATAGCATTGAGGGAAATTCGGAAATAATATGTAAAAGAGGGTTCAATTTCATACAATTATACATATATTAGTCCTATTAAAGACAAAACAAGGAAAACCCCCCAATTTCCTCATGAACCCTAACCTTGGAATAGTGAAAATTCATGCCAAGAGTGATAAGTGAAGCATACATACAATGTGTCATTCTCACCACTATGATGCAACCAAATGTGAGTTGATAAACTCATTTGGGTCATACATTGTGCAAGGAAAGAGAGAGGAAACAAGAGAACCCTAAAACAACAAAATTTTGGAAGAATAAGGTTAAACAACTCATGAAAGTGACAAATGTGGTGATTGAAGAAGAGGATCATGGATTAAATGACACACTCACATGCTACATTCATTCTAGTTTGGAAGAATCAAAAGAAAAAACAAATTTTAAAGGATATAGAACAAGAACAATCAAAATTTTATAGTTCAAAAGAGAGAATGAAGAAAAGAATACTTACTTGAAGGATTAGAGGTTGATGTGGACGCTTTAATCCGAAATGTAGGTGAGTGGAGTGCTTGGTAAGAGCTTCTTGTTACCTTGAACGAGTTTGAGAAGAGAGGGAAATGACAGGAATGAAAAGTGACTGAAATGAGGGCAAGAAAACCCTCATAACAGAACCGTGTAGTGACCAATGGGTCTTGAACCCAGCCCACCCGCCGGTATTACCCGCTGGTATGGGATTTTGGAGCCAAAATACCCCAAATTTGAAAATTCTATTTCCCATGCCCAGTAGGCCCCAAATTTGTATGAATTGTAAGTGGTCGCACAAGAAATTTGGGTGCATCGTTATGTGTGGGGATTTCTATAATAGCGGTTAAGTTTTATGGATGCGTATTACAATGATAGGATGTAGTCTGATAATGTGATATGAGGCATGATGTGCATTTGATTTTGTGTGTACACGTGATTAATACAGCACTTAATCAATATTTAACTTTAATGCAATGGTATGCACTAGATCTGGAGGTAATACATGAGGAGCCCCACGTGATCTCCGTCCTGTCGGATGGCCATTAAATCCTTGGGGGCATAGACCCACAGGATCGTCACCTCACCCATGACCCTGGGTGGGCCCTAGTCAAGAAGAGGTATTAGGAGATCCACTAATGAATGAGATCTCGGATCCTCCTCCCATTATCACTCCAAATGATGGCGCGGCTCTCATTCAACAGTCGCAACAAGCATTTCAGCAATAGTTACTCCAACAGTAGCAAACTTTTATGAATGTTGTGCATCAACAGTTAAACCCTATACAAATGGGTCAGCACCCCCATGTGGTAACCTTTCCATAAGATCCTCCCATCGTGTCGGGTGCCAGAGTTCAACCAAGGGGTACATATCCTCGAGCACCACCCCTAGATGCATCGAGGGGTACACCTTTTGTAGTACCACCACAAGACCAACTAGAGGATACACCTCCCATGGTGACTCCATAATTCCCACCTTTTGGCACTCCTTCATATATGATGCCATCGCCGTATCCATACTATCTGGCTTATCCACCTTATTACCCATTGACAACTACTACTACAAAGGCAGTGAAATCTTGTAAGAAGCACTTGCCATCTATCTTCACTAAGGTGGGGAGTGATCCCTTAGAGCTGGATCAATGGATCCAAGAAATGGAAAAAATATTTGAGGTGGTGGAATGAAAAGAGGCCTAGAAACTCATCTGTGCAAGCTTGCAATTGAAGAATGAAGTTAACTCATGGTGGAAAGCTTCCAAGCTCATTTTGGCGACAACCCACTCGGAGTCAACATGGGAACAATTCAAGGAATTATTTTTGTCAAACTACTATCCCAGCAGCTTCAGAGACAGAAAGAAAACATAATTTATGGCATACTCAAGGGAACAAGTCCGTCCTTGAGTACTAATAGCAATTTGAGGACTTATTTTATTTTGCTCTTCCATGTATAAAGTCAGCTGAGGAGAAAGCTAAAAATTTTTTGAAAGGATTGAAGGTATCTGTTGGTATGGTATTAGGCACTATAGACTTGATAGATTATGCCCAGATATTGCAGAAGGCCAAGATCATGGAGGACAAGAAGTAGGGAGAGTCTTCCACTATACCAGGGCTCTGAAAGAGGTCTAACCCTTATGTAGACTCGGGCAACCCGAGTAAGAGTTTTCATGGGCCATATAATTATGGTCCATCATATTAGCAGCCATATAGATCATTGGGTTATATGCCCCAACGAGCTGGTGGATCGGGTACCACCTCTTTCCGACTGAATACTAGTATGATGCCTACAGCCCTAAGACCACCTCGTCCTTCAATCGTGCTGGGTCAAATGCAGAGAGCCCTAGTACTAGTGCAAGCATCCCAGAACCATTGCTATGTCTGTCACGCAGTCGGACACTTTGCCAAGGATTGTCCATACAAGCCAATTGTTGTACAGAATCAGCCCCATGTTTATAGAGTTATGTTAGCCAAACGGGTCCACCTCAAGGAAAAATGTATGCATTGTCAGCCGAGGAGGTTGAAGCCAGCCCTGATATTATTGCAAGTATCTTATCTTTCTCGGGTATACTAGCTTATGTCTTATTTGACTCTGGAGTATCACATTCATTTATATCTAAAAGGTTTTTTAGGAAGATTGAAATGTCACCCAGGTCTCCATAGGGTAAGTTGATTGTTAGTACACCTACAGGAAAATTAGCATAGTTAAATGAAGTGTATGGACCATGTTTAGTTGAAATTGGTGGGAAGAAGTTGGATACCCAGATTATCAAATTCAACATGCAAAATTTTGATGTCATATTGGGTATGGACTAGTTGTCAACTCACTGGGTGAACATGATGTGCGTCAAGAAAAAAATTAAAGTGGTGAGTGATGAAGGAGAGGAGCTAGTGTATCAAGAAAATAAGATGAATCGACCTAGAGAGGTTCTCATCTCAGCCTTACAGGAAGTGAAATTACTGAAAGATAGATGTTAGGGCTACCTAGCTTCAGTACAAGATGTGGAAGTGAAGGTCATGCCATTATAGGGATTGGAAGTAGTTAGGGAGTTTCCCGATGTCCTTCTAGATGATCTAACCTGGCTACTACTTGACAGAGAGTTAGAGTTTGCTATTGATTTGGTTCCCAGAGCAGGCCCAATGTCTAAAGCTCCGTATAGAATGGCACCATCGGAGTTAAAGGAGTTATGGACTTAGTTGCAATATTTTTTGGAGAAGGAATTTATACGTCCGAGTGTTTCTCCTTGGGGTGCTCCACTTTTATTTGTCAAGAAGAAGGATGGGAGTCTGCGTATGTGCATCGATTACCAGGAATTAAAAAAACTAACCATTAAGAACCGATATCCGTTACTGCACATTGATGACCTTTTTTTATCAACTATAGGGTGCTAAGGTATTCTCAAAGATTGATCTCAGATCTGGCTATTAGCATCTCAAAATAAAAAGTAGCGACATACTAAAGACAGCTTTTAGGACTCAGTATGGTCACTATGAGTTCCTAGTGCTATCTTTTGGGTTGACCAACACATCCAAAACTTTTATGGATCTAATAAACCAAGTATTTTATCATGTTCTTGATAATTGGGTCATCATTTTCATCGATGACATTTTGATATACTCAAACACTAAAGAGGAGCATGCATTACACTTGAGGATGGTACTCCCAAGGTTGAGGGAACAATAGTTGTATGCAAAATTCAGCAAGAGCAAATTTTGGCTCAAGCAGATTGGATTCCTAGGACACATAGTGTCTGATAATGGAATTGAAGTAGACCTTGGTAAGGTAAAAGCAGTACTAGAATGGGAAGCACCCAAAAATGCCACAGAGATTAGAAGCTTCTTGGGTTAGCGGGCTACTACCAGTGCTTCATTGAGAATTTCTCTGAATCGCTGCTCCAATGACCAGTTTGACAAAAAAGGGCATGAAGTTCGAATGGTCTAAGGAGTGTGAATATAGTTTCTAGGAGTTGAAGAGCCAATTGGTGTCAGCCTCGGTATTGACCTTTCCATACGACACAGGTGGAATGACAGTTTACACAGATGCTTCTAAGATTGGGTTGGGTTATGTTCTCATGCAACATGGCAAGGTGGTGGCGTATGCATTTAAGCAACTGAAGGAATATGAGAAGAACTAACCCACCCATGATTTGGAGCTGGCGGTAGTTATCTTTCCCTTGAAGATTTGGTGCCATTATTTGTATAGGGAGTAGTGTGAGATATTTAGCAATCACAAAAGCCTCAAGTACTTCTTCACCTAAAGAGATCTAAACATGAGGCAGAGGAGATGGTTGGAGCTTATGAAATATTATGACTGTGACATCCAATACTATCTGGGTAAAGCTAATGTGGTGGTAGATGCATTGAGTCGGAAGGCTCATAATGTATCATTTACATGCTTGGCTACCAGCCTACATCTTAAGCAAGAAGTAACATTGATGGATGAAGTCCTTTTATATGAGGAAGCGACCTTAGAGCTCGATCATCAGCTATATAATATTAGGTAAATAACCCTATCTCTGGTAGAGCTACAAGTACAACCATCTATCAAGCAGGAGGTGATCATGAAACAACCCTTGGATCCTGAGTTATAGAAAATCAGAATTAGGATTCAAGAGAAAATGGTGGATGATCCTGATTTCACAATAGCCAGTGACGGAGCACTATTGTTTTGGGGTAGGTTGTGTGTGCCCAATGACTTGGAGATTCAGGACAAGATAGTAAAGGAAGCACACAACTCAGAGTACATGCTTCACCCCAGAAGCACCAAGATGCATGCTTCACCCCGAAAACACCAAGATGTACAAGGATCTGAAGCAAAGTTACTGGTGACCAAGGATGAAGATTACTGTGGCCCTATATGTGTCACAGTGTCTCATGTGTCAGAGGGTCAAGGCAAAGTGATATCGACCATATGGCACTCTTCAGCCCCGCCTGGTACTGGAGTGGAAGTGGGATATGATTACCATAGGCTTCGTCATTGGGCTACCTCGTACACCCAAGGGGATGGATGCAATCTGGGTGTAGTTAACAGGCTTACCAATACTACTCATTTCATTCCAATCAAAATTACCCATTCCATGGATAAGTTAGCATAACTTTACATGGATAATGTAGTTCACTTGCATGGGGTGCCAGTGAGTATTGTATCAGACAGAGACCCAATGTTCACATCTAAATTCTAGAAGAGCCTCTAGCATGCCATGGTAACATAGGTGAACCTAAGTATTGCTTTTCACCAACAAACTGACGGGCAATCCGAATGGACTATACAAATACTAGAAGATATGCTCAGGGCTTGTGCAATGGAGATGAGTGGCAGTTGAGAGAAAAACATACCTCTTATGGAGTTTGCTTATAATAATAGTTATCAAGCCACTATTAGAGTAGCTCCATATGAGGCATTGTATGGCAGGAGGTGCAGGATACCCTTATTAGGATGATGTGGGAGAAAGCTGAATGCTTGGGCCGGAGATGATACAGATGACATGTGATAAGGTTTACGTCATTTGAGAGAAGATTAAGGCTACCCAATCATGTCAAAAAAGTTAAGCAGACAATCATAGAAAAGACATTGAGTTTCAAGTGGGGGAGAAAGTATTTCTTAAAATCTTTCCTACCAAGGGTTTGCATAGGTTCCACATGAAGGGCAAGTTGAGTTCAAGATATATTGGCCCATTCGAGATCTTAAAGTAGGTTGGCTCCATAGCGTACATACTGGCCCTTCCACCTTCACTTAGCAATGTTCACAATGTGTTCCACGTTTCAACGTTGAAGCGATACATCCATGATCCATCGCATGTACTAGCCGTGAAACTGGAATACTTGGAGACTGATATGACTTAGGAAGAGCAACCTATTGAGATCTTCCATTGAAAGATAAAGCTCCTTCGCAACCACTCCATTGCTTTTGTAAAAGTGTGATGGGCTAACCACTCACTTGAGGAGGCATCCTGGGAGAAGGAAAATGAAATCGGGCTAAATACCCTCATCTATATGGACTATCAGGTTACTTCAATTTCGAGGATGAAACTTTAAAAAAGGGGGAGTAAATGTAGAGCACTACTCCCTAAATCCAGTTTATTGACCGGTTGGTTTAGTTTGGACATGCAGGGGTTGAACTGGCAAGGGTTGACGTAGGTGCCCTATGGTGTATGATAGCAAGGGTGACGTCAAATACGGGATGGTCAGACAAGTTTGAACCAGTACTCGTTGTGATTTGCACGCCTAAGCCATGCATGTGCATGTGTCAGAAGGCTATGTATGAGTAGGGAAGGTATTTTATCGTATTTGATGGTGAGGGCTTGATGCACGATAAGTGGCTGGAGTGAAATACGTGTTGAGAACCCATTTCCCACCGAAATCTACTAAGGATTGTCATGTTCTAGCCAACCAGTGGGTGGTCACTGGTGGGTGAGACCCTCCAGTATAACCCACCTGTAGGGGAAATATGGGCCCCAGCGAGCCCAACTTGGGTGAGCACGAGTGTAATACCCCGCTTCTTAAACCCGGTCTGATTTCGCGGTTGAACCGGTTTAACCATGCAGGAACCGAGCCAGAGGAAATTAGAGCAGGTTCCTTATGGGCTATGATGGCACGGGTGACCTTAAACACCGGCTGGCCCGATAAGTCCGAGCCAGTGCCAGAAGAGACGGGAGTGCCCAAACCGTGTACGTGCACCTACTATAAGGCTATGTACGGATAAAACAGGTAATATATCCGTATTTTAAGGTATATACGTATGCTACATCGTATNGGACCCCTGAGGAGTTTGAGCATAGCGTAGACTACTCGTGCGAGAGCTGTGCTACGGGACAGCAGTTCTGAGGCCTAGCTGAGCTCCACCTTTGAGGCCGTGCTGAACTCCACTTCTGAGGCCGAGCTGATCTCTACTATGTGATGCCGAGCTGGGCTCCAGCCTTGATACCGAGCCGAGCTGTGTACTCTGATGGTTTTGATGAATTCCTGTATATACTTGATATTGGAATTTTATTCTTTTTGTGTATATATCATGCCTTCGGGCCCAAATGTATATAATTATTGTATCATCATTCGGGTATCAAGTATATGGGATTTATTCACAGGTAAAACTTAGTCTTCCGCTGATCTGATGAACTTATGTTAGTGTGTGTATGCTGTGGTGGAATACAGTATCTGATGATCCTGGCAGGTTTGGGTTAACCGGTGTTAACTCGGTCACCGCTCCGGTTCAGTGTGAACGGGGTGTGACAACGAGTGTTTTGGGTTTCCCATCATAGTGAAGTTATGTGTGTCCAATATTACCGGCTACTTTGCTCAGTATTGCATTTTAATGTGATTTGGACCAAAGAGTGACAAAACCAAATGCACCGTAGTAGATATTTGTAACCCAAGGTACAAATAGCATTTACTCCACTCCCATTTATTATTTCAGCAAGGGTTGGTGGAGAGGAGTAAAGAAGAGGGAGAAAAGGAGGAAGAGAAGGGAAGGAAGAGTGAGGAAAAATACTTCCCCCTTGCTGCCGAAGCTGTATCCCACTATTTCGATGCTGAAAAAGTGACTGGCACCTTGAGATCTGCAATTTAAGGTAAGTAGGTGCCATAAACACTTGGATTTTGGTGAAACCCTCTTATGTAGCCAAATCAAGAGTTAAGAGGGACTCTATGTGATTCTTTGCAGGTTTTAAAGGAGAAGCAACCAAGATTTGAAAGTATTTTTGGTGATATTTGGACTTGGGGACAGTATCTTAAGTTTTGGGGTTTATTGAGATATAGGTATGATTTTGTTCCCAAATCTCAAAATGAACCTAGATCTATGATGTATTCATGTAAATGAAGTCCAAAATGTGAGGGAAATGTGATGGAAACAACCCCCTAAGGTTCCCAAAAGGTGGGATGAAGAAGAAGTAGGACAGTAGAACCTGCTGAACACTAGTAGGTAGCACCAACGGATAACTAGACCCACCAGTGTGACCCACCAGTCTTACCTGGGCTTCAGGAGCTTATACCGGTGGGTGCCTAGACCTACCGGTGTAACACACCAATCTTGCTTGGGCTTAAGGGTCCTACCAGTGGGTACCTACACCGATCGATAGCACCCACTGGTCTTGGGTTAGCCCCGGGGTCCTATCGGAGGGTAGGACTGGCAAGTACCAGACCCGTCGATAGAACCCTCTGGTATGGGTTTGAGCATTGTCTGCCTGGGCAGCTTGCACAGGTGGGTCCTCCTACCCACTTGTATGACCCACCTATAGACTAATGAGTTCAGTTCGGGCCTGAAATCATCAACAACCCCCTTTACATTATTAAACGCATCGAAACCATATCGTTCATTGTTTTATGGTCCTGGAATAGACGTATTCTAAACTTTCTTTCTATGTTAGGCTTTGAGACTCTCGTCTTCGCACGCTGGATCTTACTTGTACCGTGTGTGCTTATTCTCGTACGTGAATAGGTAAGTGGGGAGAGAAGAGACCTAAAAACAATAAGACAAATGAGCAATGAGGGATTTACCACCTTCTTAGCAAAAGATTTGGGGCTAAGGCGACAGACCAACGGAAAAAAAACAAGTCCAAATGGTGCTAAAGAACCTCTACAAAGATTACAAGTACATGTTTGCACAATCATTCCCTACGTTTGCGACATTGGTCGAAGTCGGATCTTTAGTAGAGGATAACATATTTGAGGGAAACTTACCTATTGTCACAAGATAAGGATACTAATCAAACAATGGTAAGAAATAATTTCAATCCAAGGCTGACAACAAGGTGGGGGAGTCAATGTCTTTGTTTCCAACCTAACCAGATTCGCACCCTTCTAGAAGGGAACACTTCTAACAAGCTCAATAGGCAATTTACTAATTTGGGTATGTCACTATCAGCAGTACACCGGAAACTCTAAGTCGAGGGCTTACTTATACAACTCCCACTATGACCATTACAAGATCGACTTCCTAAAGGGTACAAGGAAGAACTAACCTGTGACTACCATGGTCAAATGCTCCGAAACATTATCCAAGACTTACTGTATAATGGAGAATTTGTAATTCGTACAAAGTCAAAACCTATGGTGGTGACGAACCCACTTTCATCACATGATGAAAATTCCAACTCGGTCAATTATCTAAAAAATGACTAGGATAAATAACAAATATGAAATCACCATCACCCCTATTAAAGGACAAAGTGACCCACCTTTGGAGGAACGGACAAGGAAATGCCCTTTGTTGTCGCCACAATTGTAATAGAAGAACTCCTATCTGAAGACATATACAGAGTGAACATTGGTACTAACACCAAAGAGGATGAACAAGTCCCCACTAATGACAAAAGCACTCCCAAGTTGGAAGAGGAAGATAATACCGAAGATTTTGAGAATACCCTCTTCAACATGGCCAAATTCAAAATGATATGGATGAGATTGATGCATACTATGACACTTGCAATAGACAAGAGTTCATAGCACTGGTTGGGCAATGAAATGCATTAAAAGCTAGCAAATAATTCCTCAAAGATAAAATCCATAGGATCGTTTACAATTGTGAGAGTTGGAAGGATGTTTGCCTCCTTTGGATCGAAAAGTTCCATAGGCAAGTATCCAACATTAAGTCAATGCTTTTCTATACCATTGCTGGCGACTTAGACGTATCCATAGATCATTACCTCATGTGACAAAACGACCTCCCTCTAGTGATACGTAAGGAGTCGATCTTGAAGATATTGCAACAATTAGAATGAATGGCTTTACTACCTTCATCCTTGGCCTTAGATGCCAGAATGGGAAGGCACATCCCAAGAGCTAAACCTCTAAGCGAGCCTATCATTGGCTTGATTTACATTGACAATAACTTAGAGATCGACGAGCTAATCGCGGGATTCGATAAAGAGCTATTATTGAATCTTACTGTGGAGTGCAACAACATTAAAACAAGAAGCAGTAAGGCGTTCAAACCACCAAAATTGTAGCCAACCCGGCCAAACTAGCTAGGAAAAAGCAAAATGAAGCCAATACTAGAAAGAATTTAGATCTGGAAAATGAAGTACTTAAGCAACTCAAGAAGACCCAAACAAGAATTTATTTCTAGGGACTTCTAATGGCTTCGTCGGAACAGCGGAGTACAGTGTTAAAGGCCTTAAACAAGCTCCATATGCCAATCGAGACCAAACATCTTCAACTGTCTGAGATTTTATGGGCCATCCGTGTATCTACCACTTTATTTTTCAATGAAAAATATCTATCGGCTGAAGGTGCAAGTCACACCAAGGACTTACACATCGTCATTGACATAATGGAAGGACCAGCCAAATTTTGCGTTGAGTTCCAACTCATAGACATACCCTACCTTTAACATTTTATTAGAAGAATTTGGCACCATGCCATCTGTACCATACCTTCTTCCCCACATTAGAAGCTTAAGTTTCTCTAGGAAGGAAACATTGTCACTATCATGTCCGATCCTGACTTTGTGAACACTTGTGCAAACATTGAGAAGGGAGGACCAACTTCATCTCCTATTACTTCTGACTACTAACCAGTTGGATTTGAATTTACATCTATCTTGGCTACATACCTCGACAATCCACCAGAGGAGACATTCCTTTTACTAGGGTAAGCTAATGGCAATTCGGCCATCACCAAAATGTTCAAAAAATGGAATACTTTCTCGGTATGGGCTTAGGAAAACACCACCAAAGATGAGCAACTTAACTCGAGTTGCCGGCCAACGAGAATCACCATAGTCTGGGATACAACCCCGATGAGGAGGATTATCAAAAGAAGGTCATGAACGTTAGACCCCACCTTCACTTACCTGAATGTTGGTGACCTGGACACATACCTGTGTCTAGCAATCCATCCATGATCTCCGATGCAGTACTTTAAGATCACAACATTATAAAATAAATCTAAGATCCACAATATATATCAGTAAATAACCACAACTGGTGAATTTCTAGTGAGGATACTATATTTATACAAAAGAAAGTTTAATTTTCCTGAACATAGTTATAAGTAATCACCCCTTAGGATTACATTGAATATATATACCAAAACAAAACAAAAAGTGTCACACCCTGCCCAAAATATGGCTAAGGTATGCGGCACTGGATTCTCAACCTAGTCAGCCTGACAATACCCAGGATCATAGATGCAGTGTAGTAACCAAACCTACTTTACAAATCACCTACCTGTAGACACCGAATTTTGTCACCCCCCGGCAATGATGACAATATGAAGGATTACATGTTGGATATTTTAGACTTGGAGAATTTTTAAACTTAGAGTAGAAAATGACCATATTTTCCTATAAACTTTCAAGGGAATTTTTTTTTTCAAAAAAATTAGAATTTGATGTTGCACCTCGGCCTACACCAGGCCATGCTCCACCTCGGCCTACACCAGGCCATGCTCCACCTCGGCCTCCATCAGGCCGTGCTCCACCTCGGCCTCCATCAGGCCGTGCCGCACCTCAGCCTCCATCAGGCCGTGCTCCACCTCGGCCTCCATCAGGCCGTGCTCCACCTCGGCCTCCACCAGGCCGTGCTGCACCTCGGCCTCCATCAGGCCGTGCTCCACCTCGGCCTCCATCAGGCCGTGATGCACCTCGGCCTCCATCAGGTCGTGCTGCACCTCGGCCTCCATCAGGCCGTGCTTCACCTCGGCCTCCATCAGGCCGTGCTGCACCTCGGCCTCCATCAGGCCGTGCTCCACCTCGGCCTCCACCAGGCCGTGCTCCACCTCGGCCTCCACCAGGCCGTGCTCCACCTCGGCCTCCACCAGGCTGTGCTCCACCTCGGCCTCCACAGGCCGTACTACACAACGGCCTCCATCAGGCCATGCTCCACCTCGGCCTCCACCAGGCCTTGCTCCACCTCGGTCTCCACCAGGCCGTGCTCCACCTCGGCCTACATCAGGTCGCTCTCCACCTCGGCCTACATCAGGCCGCGCTCCACCTCGGCCTCCATCAGGCCGTGCTCCACCTCGGCCTACATCAGGCCGTGCTCCACTTTGTCCAAAAGCAAGGCCTTTTGGATAATCCTATCTAGTTTTAGTCCCACATCGAAAATTTAAAAAAATTGCCCCAAGTCCCATGGTTATAAAAACAATCCTTCCCCTCTTCCAAAGGAGAGGAGAAAAATTGAGAATTTGGGAGAGAGGATGGCCCCATTAAGGTTTTTGGCTAACTTCTTCCCTCTAAAATCAAACATTCTCTAAGTTTAAAAGTTTAATACATTAATCCTTCATTGAGCCGGGAGATCTTATCCGGTTCGGTTCGATTTGGGGGCTCAAAGCACAAGGGTTATCTCCCCTTGTTCCTTGATTAAAGCCGGCTTAAGGTATTTTTCTTCTCCTAATTGCAGTTTAGAACTAGCTTATCTAATGTAATAAATTAATTCATAATCGATTACTTTAGATTAATTATGCTTAATTAGTATCAATTTGGTTCAATACGGTTTATTAGATGTAAATTGATTTATCCCGGTCCAATTAAGGGTATTTAGGTTTAATTATTTTTTAAGCATGTATACCTTTGATTTGGTTTAGTTTTTAAATTGCTTTTTGTTCTTTTAATCTGGAACCTTAGATCAGAATCTTATATGTAACCTAATTCTTCTTCTTCTTCTTTTTCTTTTTCTCTTCTTCTTCCCTGCTGCAACCGAACTGCAGCCGCACCTTTCTCTTCTTCTTCCCTGCTACTGCAACCGAACCGCAGCCGCACCTTTCTCTTCTTCTTCCCTGCTGCTGCAACCGAACTGCAGCCGCCCCTTTCTCTTCTTCTTCCCAGCTGCTGCAACCGAACTGCAGCCGCACCTTTCTCTTCTTCTTCTTCTTCTTCTTCTTCTTTTTCTTCTTCTCTTTTCCTTCCCTGCTGCTGCAACCCCTAACCGGTAGCAACCGAACTGCAGCCGCACCTACTCCTCCTCCTTCTTCTTCTTTTTCTTCTTCTTCTTCTTCTTTTTCTTTCTCTTTGCCTTCCCTGCTGCTGTAACCCCTAACCGGCAGCAACCGAACCGCAGCCGCACCTAATCCTCCTCTCTTCTTCTTCTTCTTCTTCTTCTTTTTCTTTCTCTTTTCCTTCCCTGCTACTGTAACTGGAAGCAACCGAACTTTCTCCTTTTCTTCTTCTTATTCTCTTCTCTTCTTTCTCTCTTGCAGCAGCAACCGAACCCCCCTCTTTCTGCTTTTCTTCTTCTTCTTCTCTTCTCATCTCCCTTCCTCCAAAGTCTGCTGTAACCGAACCTACAGCTCACTTTTTTCTTCTTCTCCTCCTTATTTCATTTTCTTGTTTTTTTGTTATTTCTTTAACTTGCTATTAGATGGTCCATATTTGTAATGCCCACAACCTATTATTTCATTTCTATGTGGAATCTTTCCCTCCTTTTTTTATATTTTATTTTTTCTCTTATCCATTTTGGTTTGATTTCAGGTGTGTAATGCATCTAGTCCTAGAACTTAGGTTTGGGATTCCCCTAATTTCAAAACATAAAAATCAAATGATTTCATTTTATTTCCCTCTAAATAATGTATGGGACGTAGTTTAGGGCGTGTTTAGTTTAGGACGGGCGTGGCTGGCCCCTCAAACCGGCTCGTAGCATTAGGTGCGTATTGGGGATTTGGGTTTTCCTACTATCTATCTTTTGTACTCCAACATTCACTTGCATTGGTGTAGTACTAATTTAGATTAATTAAAGTAACTTAGTTAATGTAATTAGTCATTTCAACTGTTGTTTATTTAATTATGGTTTGTTAATTTAGCTTTTTAAATCATTGCATTTGATTTCTTCATTCAATTCAATTTATTAAACTTGTGTAATTACCAATCTTTTTCCCTCTAGTGGTTTGTTTATTTTAATCAATCAACTAATTAGTTAGTTAATGTAGGATAATTAACTAGATTAATTAGTTAAAAGATTCTCTTCTCCTTAGATTAACTAGGGTTTTAAAAAATGTTTAACTCATCTTAGGATTAGCTTAAAGTAGACATAATTAGTCCAATTAGGTTTCATAATGAATTTAATTAAACCCTAGGTTTAGTTTAATCCTCCTATACTAGATTAGGTAGATTAGTAAAAATGCATTCATTTAATGTAATTAGCCCATTTAACTTTTCTAATTTTATTAGGCCCCATTTAATTTAAAAATCTTTTTACCAATTAGATTAAGTAGGATTGCAATAATTTATTTCACAAATTACTAGGGATTGGGTTTAATCATTTTAATTAGTTCAATTTAGGATTTTATAATTTCATTAAACATCCATCTAGGCTAGACTCAATTAAACCCATTAGTTCAATTTAGGATTTCATAAGTTCATTAATCATCCATCTAGGTCAAGCTCAATTAATTGAATTAGTTTAATTTAGGGTTTCATAAATTGCTAAACTAATCCTAGGTTTTGGCCTATTTAATTAGCTTAATCTAAGATTCATAATACATTAATTAAATCATTTAGACTTATTTTAATTAGCGTAATCATTTCATCATTTGCATCATAACCTAGCTAGCATAATTTAGACACTTGGTTTAGGGTTTTCACATGTCATGCTTAGATACCTAGATTAGGTTTTTCAGTGACCTAGATTTAGGACTAGTTAGTAGGGTACAAACAAACTTTGGCCAAACAAAAAGAGACCGGCCTTAGGGTCGGGTAGACTGGGTGCCTAACACCTTCCCAGTCTGTCACTTGACACTTGTCCAGAATCTTGGTGCAAACCAGCCTTATCCATCAGGGTCATTAGTCTCTCTCCCTTGATTGGGGGAGACATTTATGGGTCCTAGACCCTTTCTAGGTGGCGACTCCCTTTTTCCCATAACGTGTATCCCCCCTTTGCATTTGATGACCAGGGGATACCATCCCATCTCATTAGGGTCGAACCCTAGCGTGTGTACACGCGCTACATGCCGTATCGGCGATGATCCCGCAGGGGCGGAGGTCCGTGGTACCTACATTACCAAATCAGAGTACGCATATAAGATCCATATGAAGCATAAGTATGTGTGGTGACCAGACTACTGTGATACAAAATATTATAGTTACAGGCCCATAAATCAATCCATAGGTAATATGAACATTTATAATCTTACGATCAATTTTTTCATAATACATCATGTACAACATAAAATAAATCAGCCCTCCCTGCAAGAGTCTGGCAATTAAATCTTCATATCCGAATTATCACCATTTCATCATAGCTCAAGCTCCAACATCTAAAAAATAGATATCAACGAGGGGTAAGCTATACAGCCCAGTGAGGGATGAGCATACAAGCATACACACATAAATCATGAATGCGATCACCATATCTCAAAATCAATCCACATACCACAAATGTAACCATCCAAATGAGTTCATTTATTTATAAAACTCCCACCTAATTACTAAGTCTCAATATATGTGGATATAAGTGAATAAGAAACGTATTTGGTATCTCCTACCCTGTATGTTGGGCCTCAAAGATACAAGCTAGTTGCAAGTAGGAGTTACCCAGTCCTAGTCAGAGCCTCGGTCCCCCATCCAACCCCTAAATAGTAACCCCTAACAAACATGGTCCTAGAATTCCACACCGTCATCGAGCCTCCCATGCTGTCTGACAGCCATGCGTACTATACGTCATACCATGCTATGCTCTCTCAGGATATCGTAAGTTGTATCCAGGCATATTATTCCTCCATGACCTACCACCGAGTGGGATTAGCCAATATCTTACCTCTATTGGTAAGGGATTATAGCACAGGGATGTGAGCCTAACCATATGCATCTACATGCATCCATAGCAACCATAACATCCATATACATATCTGTGGCCATAGTAGTAAAATTGACCTCTGAGCCCATGGTACAGGAAAGAACCTCGGCCACACCATGCATAGATTGTGAATATTACACCTACTACCACACAATTATCATACTATACATCCATAAAACCTCGATCACATCCAAGCCGGTAAAATTATGCAACATATGAAATATATATAGTTTTATATAAGATAAATCCAAAACATAACATTCATCACATTTCACATGAGCATGCATAACTAAAATATCAAAACACTCCATAACATAAGTCAGACACAACCTGACTTCCTAAATTTGATGTTATCCAGCTGAATTCCTAATCACGTGTTTCATCACCGGGTACATTTTCAGGGTCCTAAATAATTAATTCACATTAAGCTTGATTTTTATGTTATTAGTCATTAAATAATTCTACTCTTCTTATTCCAACTGAATTCCCATAATAGAATCCATACTCAGTTGATAAGGAGTGTATTGACTTCAAGTCAATATTCCTTCTTAGCTAACCAACTAGCATTCCACTTAACCAGCATATATCGCACAAATTTGTCATTTTCTTTTTTCACAAAAAATCTAGGGTATCTAAGAAAAAACTTGTTGCTACACATGAACCATTGAATATAGATATGGGTTTGTTGCTATTAATGCAAAATAGCACAAGGGCATTTTTTTTTTTTTTTAATGCAAGACCCCATATTGGGGCCGGATAGGAATTAGAGGGCCCAACACAAGGGACCTACGAGGTGCCAATAAGGGGACCATTGAGCCACCACACTTATTACTGACTACTATTATCCTATACTACTTACTATTAGATGAAGAAAGCTGAGAGTTAAGAGGGTCGAATAGTCGACTTTCCTTGAACTTCTTCTGTTAACTTCACTAGAGCCCAATTTCCTAGCTACCTGCCACTAAGCTAGAAGCTCATCCCCAAACAAGGGTAAATTATTTGAATTGACTTTAGAAAATGTAGAAATTAATTGAAGTAGATAAGAAAGATGAATTGCACCTAAAACCAGGGATGAACGCATTCTACATAGACTGCATGAGGAGCTCGGTTTGCTCATCTTGCAATTTGAATATCAATCTACCTTCTTCATAGGAGCTACCAAATGCTGCCTAGAGATGACATCCCTTGTTAATTTTTGGAGTTCTGGCCACACATCCAATTCACGAGGCGCTTTTGATGTAATCAATTTCTCCCATTTACTGACCATCTCATTACTGCTTGTATGAAATGCCAACAACATTCGCTTTAACAGTTTACAAAGATGTGAAGAAGAAGATACAATCTATTAGCATCACAATAGCATGGAAAAGCTACCACAGATATGTAAAAATATGTAATGTGTGATTTTAAACCATGGAAAGAAAATGGTAAGTCTTTTATGATGTAACTAATTTTTTTTCTTCCAATGAAATGATATAAATATTTATGCAATTGAAAGAATTAAAACGAAAAATTAAGGATATAGAAGCAACCTTTAGTTTTTCCATATGAAAGGCAGGGTTTATAATCCTTCTATGTTTGGCCCATTTCTCACCCTCATAGGTTACAAGTCCGCTGACATAATACCGTAAAAATGAATTTCCTTTGATCTTAGCAAAGTGACCAAACTTGTTGCTCATAATGTCCCTTATGAGATCAAGGTCCGTAATATACAATCGTGGGGTTGTTCCAATCCAAAAGGTAGAGTTTTCACCTGCATTTTTTAATTTCAATTATCAACATTAATTCTCTTTTACAGAAAAAAAAATAGTATCCTTTTTCAGAACTTGAAAGAAAATAAAGCAATTGAAAATGTAATTATATTAAAGCTAAACTATTTGCACACAGGCAGCTAAAAATTAAAACTGCATGTGAATACCCTTTTTAAGACTCTAATTACTATAGCAATTCCCTATGAAATGTCTTATATATTCCCCATTATTTCACTACTTTTCGATAATATTCCACACACACACACATGGCTTGAAATTGCACATTGATGGTGGAGCAAACCTATATACTTTTGCTGATCTGTAGCCACAAAAAAAATTATGAGCTTTCAAGCATACAAGCATTAGACCATATTTTTTGTATAGTTATTCTTCTTTTTTTCTAATACAAATGACCATTTAGCGGGGAAAAAAAAGTGTTGGGGCATCCTTGAAAACCAGGTCAATTAGTAATTCTATTGATGGTTTCTTCTTCTCTTCAAATTTGCCCCACCCCTCACCACCCCAACACCCCCCCCAAAAAAAAAGTCCTTATACCCCACCAAAGGTGTCTAGTGAATAAAAGTAGTACAAAATTGTAGACACCCAATGTTGTCACCCTCTTCCTGTTATGATGAATTATGAATCTTGGACGTGAGTTCTTGCTTTTGATTGACAGAGATGACTGATTAAGGAAACCTGAAAACCCCGAAATCCCACGTGAGAGAAAAGAGGGTCCAATTTTGACATTTCATATATGAAGGAATATGGTCCGGATGACCACACAGATGCATAGTACTCAGAATTACAATTCCAATGATATATGGTACGTCAAAACTGGACCGTCGGATCCCCCACAATCATCGTCGAAAAATCACATTTTTCTGTGCTCATGTCACACATGCATGCCAACCAGCTTGATGGAAACCTTGAGACATCCCCCCACCTATCCAAATACACCAAATTCCCTTGGAAACATCCCCTACTTATAAAACCCTAGAAACCCCACGCGAGTTTTCAGATCTTGACGAAGATCGCTCCGAAGATCAGAAGAAAATCAAGAGGGGGGAGGGGAGAAAATTTTCACTCTGAAAGGGGATTCAGGTGTCTGTTGGTGTATTTTTTCTAAGGGAGGGGGTAATTATAGGTTTTTTCAACCAAATAGGAGAGGGGGAATCCCTTTATCCAGTGGACGAAAGGGGGGCTCTTACCTAAAGTGAAGAGATAAGATTTTTGTCCAATGGGTAAAGG